>NW_009709905.1:0-48269 GCF_000703405.1 Apaloderma vittatum | reverse complement strand
TTGTTATTAATAATTAAAAATATTTATTAAGTATTTAATTAAATATTCTTAATGGCTAGATATATTACTATTAACAACAACAACAATTCACAATCTTAACTTTCACAATCATATTTTTCACCATGAAAAAGTTTCCTTTAAACTTTAAAAAAAAAAAATCATTAATCTTTAGGAATAATCAGGAAAATACTTACACAGAAGTAACAAGCATCCCATCAGCGATATACAAGAATATAAATACGGGAGGTAGAATTCCCAGAGGTCTGTAAAGAAAACATTGAGCACATCCTTAGGTTATTACAAATAGTCTACTTCTGTCACAAACACAACTGAATTAACTTCTTGCATGTTCAGGATTGAACAATTGTATTTTTTCAAGAATAAATTAAGAATTATTCAATTAACAACCTGCAGGCAACTAAATCCCCAAGTACTTTAGCTTGAAAAAACATCTTCAGCTTTTACTTTCAATCCACTTAAGTCACTTGTTTTTAACATACATCATGTGCACACGAGCATGGAACTTCTCAGCGTGCTAGAAACGGATTTAACAGAAAATACGGTATTGACTAAATCAATACAGCTTCTTCGCAACCTGTGCAATGCTCACGTAGCATTCACTAGAAATACATTTAACTGCAAACATCCATTTCCATAATTAAAATGAATTATGAATTAAAAATCAAAACTGGTGTGGTGGGGTTTTTAATTCCATACCATACAAAGACTCCATACTGGCAGCATCATTGTCTATGAGTGCTGAAGCCACCCATACGATTCCAAGGATAAGCAGTGCAAGAAGAATAAGCATTACAAGGGTTTCCAAAATGCGTGCTCTGATGCCCTGCGGACAAAAGAAGAGAGAGGGAGAAAAGAACTCAGCCAAGAACTTCGATTCAGATATTTTCAAACATTAAAAAATACAAATAAATAGCAGTTCCTTATTCCTAAATATACAGTCATGTTTCATCATGTAGACAAAAGCATAACATGTAACATGCATTTAAAAGGCTGTGCATAAAAAAAAAAAAAAAAGGAAGTACTTATGGCTTTATAGTGCCCAGATTGCATTTTTCCCCTTAAAACCATAGAAAAACATTCTAAATTGCTTATGCCTTACAGTTCTCATTAATCTCATTATTCCATAAAGTCTTCTTTATACCACACGATTTTGCTCGAGCATTTTTAAAAGATGGATTACTTTGCTAATACTTTCAGCGAAGAAAGTGGATTAGCAAATTTTTATCTATGATTCCAATCAAGGGAATGGAAAGCCAATTATGGCAAATAGCCAAATGGCCCGGCGAGCATTAAGCCCTGTGCAGGTACAATGCACCAATTTCGTTAAAATACATTCCTGGAGCTTGCGGTTGCTCCTGCACCGCTCCTCACAGTCTTCGGAGCCCTCAAGCGTGCGGTGGGAGTAGTGCTCGCCCAGAGCCTGCCCCAGCACCGCTGCTGCAGCCGCATCCATCCCTTTCCACCGCAACTACGCAACATTCTTTTCATTGGTGTTTTTAACAGTAATTTTAGGCACTGCAAGCAACTGAGCTATTGGGATGCTTCCTTCAGACATCCTCGCTGTTGCAGAATCATCAGGTCGCTGTTACCATAGCAATTTTGCTTTTCTTTTTCGTCGTTTGTCAGCACCTTCATCTCCACGAGCAAACCCAATCTCTTGTTTCTCACACAGGTTCACCCCAGCTTGGGAATTCCACTGAAAGTCTGCTTTATAGTTACAGGCAGAAAGCGTTTGATTACTTTATTGTTTGTATACTTTTATCACCTATTCCCTCACTGCTTAACACAAGAAGCTAATCTTTACATGACATTTACCCTGAAAGTTACACTCCCCACATAACCACTGCTTCCAATCATGAATAAAGATCTCAGGCACCCTGAGCATGAGCAGAAGACCAGCACACCAAGTCCTTTCCACCAAAAGTCCTCTGTAGAACAGCTAAGGTAGCACAAAGGAAAAACAGGCAAGGAGAAACCTTCATAAAATTCCCCTTAAGGCTTAAGTGAGCAGATTAAATCCAATTCCATAAGGGATCTCATACACCGAATTTCAAATTAAAAGTACTATGGCCAGGATACGGATTTACTCCTAGAATGTATCTTGTGTATAACAGAAGTGGATTTGAGGTTGTTAAAAGTTATTCACGTTATTTTTGTAGTGCTCAGAAACTAGCTTTCAGTCTTCCACAAGTTATTTTGAAGGTCAGCATCTAAGCCAAATAGATGCATTCATCTTAAACACATGGCTATTTAATCTACAGAAGTTTTGAACTTGAGTAATAAGTTACCAGGAAACAAACAGATTACAGTCTAAGTGCTGAGTATTGATACAGAGCCTTCACTTCACAGCAAAAGAAAGTCACAGGATTAGAAGAAATCCCGAAACATTCAAGGATGCATGCACAGAGATCTGCTTCAAGCTCTCCAAAATTCTCAAAGACTCCTTTCTTTTCCTAGGCAGAGGAAAATATAAAACTACCTTCTGGGTTTGTGAAAGCCTGAGGCACAGAAAGCGGATTCCTCACTTCCCTACTATGAGACAGAAGCACAAATCTCAGCTTCTCTGATTTCTAGTTTCACAGCAATGGATTCTTGTGAACAAATATGGAAAATATTTCATTTTACATGGTCACCTGAACACCAAATGCGCCTCCCTTGGGTGGAGTTATACAATTGTCAAAATAGATAAACAAGAAATACAATGGGATACAGAAAGTCAACTGTAAATCCCTTTTCTGAAGATTAGGACAATACTAATAGCACTGACTCTCAAGTAAAGGAGAGATGGTCACAGCAAGTACTAGGAGGTAACCCTTGCTTTTGGCCATAAGCACCATTGGCACAGAGCAGAAAAAGACAGTTTAGCTGCCTGACGAGCCTTCCCCAATTTTTGGTTTCCATGCTAGCTTGAGTAATCTTTGATTATCAGGAAATTGGATCAATCTCCTCCTGCTCTCACCAGTTACACCTATCGCTGCACCTGTGTGGTACATCAACACTACTGCAACCTCACATATGTTTTGAAAATTATGACTGACAGTTCACTCTACAGGCAGAACAATTTTTAAATTACAAAGTGCACACCCAACAGTATTCATGCGCTGATGATCATTTTAAAATAGTAATATTTTGAAGAACTTCAGTGAAGTGACTAGACAGAAACATTCTGCTATACACCCTAATGAATACCTGGTAACAGTCCAGAATAAAATAAAAATATTAAGATGCTTAAAACATACAGGTAAATATTTTATTTAAATTAGGTACCTATAAGACTGTGCCCTATTAAAACACGAATGTTCCAGGCACTTTACTCCATAATTACATACATTAGTGTACCTGTCAAATGGCTGCTATTCATAAGGAATGAAAGGCACAGAATTTCCCCCCAAGCATGCACACACACACACACAGACAAAACTTCTGGAGAATCACAGAATACCTGAGGTGGGCAGGGATCTCTGGAGGTCATCTGGTCCAAACCCCTGCTCAAGCATGGCCACCCAGAACCAGTTACCAGGACTACGTCTGGGCAGCTTTTCTCTGTCTCCAGGGATGGAGACTCCTCAACCACTCAGGGCAACCTATGTCAGTGCTCAGGCACCCTCACGGTACAAAAAGGAGCAAGAAGTGAGCCTTAGGTATCCTTACTACTTCTTGGTTTTACTGAAGATAGTTTAGGTTTTCAGGTGAAAAATTCAAAGCTTGAACACTATCATTGGTACGAGCACTAAGTTAAGAGCTGGGCAAAAATCTATACTCCTGATCCTGAGAACAGAGAGAAAAACAGGTAAATACAAGCAACAATTCATTTTATTTCAATGAAAGGAAAACTATGTACATAAACCTTGAAATTCAATGCTGGCTTTTTTTTTTTTCCCCCTCTCCTGAGCAAAAATCTTTTCACTGACATTTCGGTTTTGGCTTTGAGTCATTTCACTTCTCTCCCACAACTCCACTATATTACTCAGATTTCTTAGATGAACTAAATGTCACAGTCTATCTTCATGGCACTGAAGATATTGCCATTTCTATCTCACTCAATACTTGTTGCACTTTTTGAATCCATTTAGTCCTCACATTTTTTGTGTGAAAAGAAGCATTAGAGTCTGCCATCTTCAAAATGAGCAACAACCCCATCTAAATCCAGAGATTTCAAATCAGCTTGTAAGAGTACATTTATTGTTCAATTTCACTCTACTTGACTGAGCATCTGTCTTGAGTACAGAATTAACAAGTACAAAAGGAAAAATCACGTAGTGCAGGTATGTAGGTACTTCAGATTCCATCCCTGGAAGTGTTCCAAGACCAAGCAAGGTGTCCCTGCCCACGGCAGGGGGCTTGGAACTAGATCATGAAATCACAGAATGGTTTGGGTTGGAAGGGATCTCAAAGATCACCTGGTTCCAAGCCCCCTGCCACAAGCAAGGATACCTTCTACTAGATCAGGTTGCTCAAAGCCCCGTCCAACCTGGCCTTGAACATTTTCAGAAATGGGGCATCCACAGCTCTGGGCAACCTGTTCCAGCGCCTCACCACTCCCACAGTAGATGATCTTTAAGGTCCCTTCTAACCCAAACCATTCTAGGATTGTATGAAACTAGCATTCTAACTAAGCAAGGAAAAAGTCACACAAGATTACATCTTGGTGTCAAAAAAAGTGACTGCATTTGAATCAAATGGAAGAGTTCTTTGACTCCTCCTCCTCGTCAGCGTGCAACATGAAACCAAGGAAGCCCTTACACGCAAGTGATGGAGGTGCCCATCCCGCAAGTGCAGCAGGTGTGCACGTGCGTATGTTCGTGCACATACAGGGGCAGGTGAGGGAAGAAGGGAAGGGTCAACTTTAAACATTCGAACTGGAAAACTCTGATGTAAATCAGGAGAAATTGCCTCACAAGCTCCTACAATCACAGCTTAACATTCCTATGGAAAACTAAACTGACTATAAGAAACAGGAATGGGAAAATACTTTGTATTTTTAGCTTTCCATATTGTATTCAAGAAGGAAAATTAAGTTGCCCAAGTATTCATCTAGTCTTCTTTTCCTAATGGTTCTGACAGGTAAGAACAAGGAAAGTAAGCACTCTGCAACCAACCAACTTGCATAAGTTTTTTCAGAAAGTTGCTCTAGATCTCATACTTCAAACCTGCATTTGATAACACAAATACTACTTCATTCTTAGGACGCCCTTCATTACAAACAGAATGCATGTACCACAATTAATTCACCATCTTATGAATTATTTTAATGCAATTCCACCTGCACTTTAACCCGTTTTAAGGAAGGAGGGTCTAATTTCCAAGCATAGACTGTACAGTAAAGCACCCAAAAGATACCTCCAGAATACTAACACAATGAGGAAAAAAATACTATCCTACATTCTAGGATTTAAAGAACAACTCCAACATAAAATGAAGACTAACACAAATTATAAATGTCTATACAGCTTATTAAGGAGCGCATAAGGAGAACAACCTTAACACCACTATCAATTAAAATATCAAACTCAGATTTCAGTACAGCGTTAACAACACAACCTTAAATAATGCTTCTATGTTAAAGATTTCTGAGACTTTATAAAAATATCTTTATAAAAATTAAAAATGTTTACCTCTAACTCAGACTAAATTGTGTTGGTTTTAAATACGGTGATAAGACAATTCCAAATGAGAAGAGTGAGCTCAGGCAATACCCTTGCCTTATTTCCAGTTGGACAAGTTGACTCTTGCAGTTACTTCTATTAGTATGTCAATTTTAAGGAGGTCAATTCCCTTAGTTTCTCTTGACCAGTTACTGCTGGGATGCTCATTAAGCTGGAGAGGTTAAAAAATAATAACAACAACAAAAACAACAAACCACAAAAAAAACCCACCCCACACAAAGATTTTTAATTTTTTTTTTACAGTGCTACAAATACCAGATATCAAAAAGAAAATAAACTACACAAAATGAAATGAGCTTGAAGCTATAAAATTAAATGGGGAATGGAAATATATGTTAAGGTCATGTTTTTTCATGCTTTCACTGCTATAAACTAAGAACACTGCTGTGCCTTCAGCTTACATTTACATGCACAAGGAGAGAGGAGTGGGAAAGATGTAAAGGAAGTAGGAGGGCCTAGAAAAAACCCAATCGTGTCTAGAATAAAGTTTGGGATTAGAAAGATTATCTGACAGCCTTAAAGATTAGAAAATCTGAATCTGTAACCAGGACACACAGTCCTCAAAGGAAATGGATGAAGCAATGTAGGCCATGGCTACGTCTTCCAACAATCCCTAAAGATCTCAAAAAAACCAAGCATGACAGGAACAGAATTTGGTTTTGAAGTATAGAGAATGGATTCAGAAAGCATCCTCCCTTCTGTAGGTGTTGGGTCATTCCTCCTGTTCCCCAGGGATATGCAGAGACGAGGGAAGGCTATAAAACATGAAGAAGGAGAAAGAGGAGCTGGAAGTGAAATAGAAAGAGCAAAAGGGAAAGTGGCAGCAATAATGTGACCTAAAAGAAAGGTAGAAGCGTTGAAAAGAACCTGATCTTTGGTCTTCAGTTTGTACACAGATTTCTCAATAGCTCCAAAAACAAGAGGAATGCTGTTCCCGGGGTGGACTTGGGTTAGGGAAGCATAAACCACAATTTGAAGGAAGATGGCACTTCTCATGCCAGACAGTGATTTTAGTTTTAGTAGTCCAATTTTAAAAACAAAATCATTTGGAAGCTAATTATTATAATCTGATAGAAATTACAATTAAAATATTTGTGAAGAAAATTGAGGAGAAAAAGATTTGCAGATTTTACCTTCTAAATCCCTCCTGTTTTTTAACCTTCAAAGTTTTGCAGTTTGCACTCACCTACGCTTTTACTCACACCACATTTTCAAAACCTACCTAGGGTTAAGTCCTCATGTTAAAGACAAGCAAAGTGGGTTTTTTTAAAGGAAAGATGTTTAACCTATCAATCCCAGCAGCCTGGAACTTGCCAGAAGCCTAGTTCTATCTGTCATCTTGCCTGCACGTTAATGATGGGAGGGTGGAGGGGGCTGAGAAATTAAAAAGAACAAAAAGAACATTTGAAGCTCTCAAGGCACGCTCACAAATAAAAACTGCCCTACAAACATGTTCTAAGGATCTTGTGGTTTGTACAGTCTTAGAGATATCTGACACTCAGACTTCTACTTCTTTAAAATCCAATTGCTGAGACATTTCAGAAGTTTTTATATTGTTTAAACCTGAGCTATTTATGCTGCCTGGAGCAGTGGGCCTCAGGGTTCGTGTTTCCAGAAAAGCCTAATTTTTACAAGAAAGGTTTTAATTATTCTAGAAGTGTTCTGACAAATTTTTAGTTGCTACTCTGGAAGGCATCATCAAAATCTTACCCTGTTTCTTTCCTGTTACGATTAATACAGATAAATCATTCTGGATAAATACCCAACGCTTATTAAAAACCAGTATATGGTTGGAAAAGGTAATTCTTCAGCTGAAGCGCCTAACAGTCCTGAAGGAATGATGGATGTCATACAAGAAAGTCATAATTACAAAGGAAACCATTTCTCCTCCCCGATACCCGTGTTACGCAGGGCGACTGCTGCACCCATCGTAACACGTTTCTCACTATGTCTGTTCACACACAACACCTAGAGGCTGTTTTTTACTTTGTAAAAACATCAGTTTGGTGATAGTTTCTTTGAGATTTATCGATAATGGAGACAATACGTAGTGTTGGGGTTCTTTACCCCCTTTTGAAATTCTATAACTATTTTGAATTATATAGATGGAACAGTACAGAACGCTTTGCCATTCAGCCGGCTTAGGTGACGAGGGAACACCTTGCTCTGCACTCGGGTTGTCCTCAAGGTTTCAGGGGTCCCATGTAAGCAGCGGGTGGCACAGGGATCTTTCCTGAGGGCAGCGCATAGGCAAGAAACCCCACGTGCAGAAATCTAAAAAGGCTTCAAAGGAAACCTTCGACAACTGCGGTTCTTGCAGAGCTAAGGTAAAACATGCACCTATGCCCAGGAACCACACCGTGGAAGACACAGTTACCCCCCAAGCAGTGACACGAGCCCATGCAGGAAACTCAGAAGTTATTACTTTATGGGAAAGAATGATAACAGAAATGAAAGCAATTGAGACAGTTTTTGCCAATTTTTGCTCTGTCAGTTGCGATTAGGACCACAAATATGTTTAAATCAGTGGAAAATAATAATTTTTAATGCTTTCTAACACTATAAGAATTTCTAAGTATACGTGCATATAAATTTACCAAGAGTTCTTGTATTTTAACACTGATGAAGGAGTAGAAAAACTTGTAACATGTTATTTTATTCAACCAAGAAGTAAAGCTCCTGGTAAAACCAAAGAAAGCCCATCTCCTATTTAAAGAAAATGCATTTCTTTGCTGGAATATTACCTGGCTATAACAATTTTGATGAATGCATTATTAGCTCCCATAAAAGGGACATTTTCAGAACTACATCATCAATGTATAACACGGTATGGCTTTTGTTGATTCTAGTTAGTTCTTTAACTTGTTTGCAAATTGCACAGAAGAAAAGTAATTATCAATTATTATTTAAAAAAACACTATTATTAATGAAGTAAAAATTATAACGCTACACACAAAATCAGAGAGTCCTACCAAAGTTTCTATGGTGCTGAATATTTGAACACAGCTGGGACATCCTGACCTCTTGCAAGGCAGGTAAACATCACTTTTTACACCGTGCCCTGACCCATGGGGAAAGCCTGGGAAACATTTCTGCAATCATGGCACGTTTGAAGTACACACGAGCCCATTGTTTTCATGTGACAAAAAGGAGTCTTAGTAACCTTAAGATTTGTTCAGCCAGAGGCCGACTGCGACAAGCACACATGCTAACATCTGCAGCAAATAAATGCAAGAGCAAAAAAAAAATAAAGAATTGAAGCAGGTATGAGGTTGGGGATGTTATATATTACATCAATGACATTTTTAGCACACGATACCTCCTCTTTCTTGAATTGTGAGCATTAGGGAAGAGATCAGCTTCAAGCATTCTACCTATTTCTATGCTTAGACACCAGCCTTTGAGCAACCTTTGTTCTGACCTATTCAAGGCAGTGCAGAAACATTTTTTTTAAGGAGTGACAAAGACCCATTTTCCACCAGGTAAGATAAAAAGACATTCTACATTTAACACACCAATATGTAGTCAAGGAGATGACCATAAATTACTGAGTCAAAAACATAAGCTGTGCTTTTAGAAGAGCTCAGTTCATTTTAAAAGTAGAGAAGCCAATGACTCAGAACCCTCACAGAGCAAGCTAAAAAATTTTAGTCAAGAGATAATATATTCAAACATCAGAATCAAGCAACAAGAAAAAAGTTTCCTTGTCCATGCAAGAACCAAAGACTTCAGACTGTAACCAGTGCTGACTGCGTCTCTTCCCACATCACCTTTCTAATCACAGAATCTTTCAGACCTGTGGGGATTTTAAGACTAAAACAAACTCTTTCCATCACAAGTGTATCTTAAATATGCCTTACAGCGTATTTAAATACAAAACAAATGTATTTTAAAGTTTATTTTCCACACAATACAAATCTTAAAAATTCATAGTCACAAAACATTTCCAGCAACTTTCAGCCAATTTTCCCAAACGATTTCACAGTGGTTACCATTCTGTCAATGAAGCAAGAGGCGGCCGCTGAAATCATTTAACTGTATAGAATTTAACAATTACACAATATAGTTAACAAAATCCAGAAATTTCAAAGAGAAACAAAAAACTGAAGAGACAAAGAAAAAAAATGAAAGTTCCAGGAACTTGAGGGTAAAAAATATGATGAATTTTTGGGTATTGGCTAAAGACATGTACCAATAAGCATTAGAGCTATGCCTGCCAAGTTGGAAATGGAGGACCAAAATCACTCAACTAGAGGTCAAAAAAAAAAAAAGAAAAGGTTTTAGAAGACAGATGAAGAGGACATCTCTCCAGGATGCAATACACCCACTGAAGAGTCTTCTCTGCCTAAGAAAACTTCTCCAGTGTCCCAGAGGAGTGTCCAAACCACAGCGTTAGAGTATATTTTGGGGTCTATATCTGTCAAAAACTTTCCTGTTGACATCACTGCATGCAAACAACTCACTGAAACAAACTAAGACGGGCTCCTTGCAGAGTCACATCCTTGCGATTGGCATAAAAAAAAAAAAAAAGTTCCTCACTTTTTTACCTAGCGTTTATTATCCAATAAGGCACACTCCTGTGAGCGCAATGTGAGATTCATTTATTGCCTAGCAGTCAAGACATTGTTTCAAATACATGAATTCAAATTACTTAAGGAAAGAGCGTACATCTGGCTCTTCCACATCTAAGTATCATTCCTGCATATTTAACATAGAAACAGTATATTAGAAAAACATTCCCTCTAAATTTCATCACAGAAGACATACCAATTCCTTGAAATTAGGAAAAGCTAGACAGAGTAACAGAGAAAATGCAATTACCTACTAGCCAGAATAAAATGATTAAAGCCTACAATTGCCAGTTATCTGTGGCTACCCTGCTGCAGCCTGCCTCTCCCTCCTTTGCAGAAAGAAACTCCTGCAAACAGAACAGAACAGGATGATGTCTGAGCTCTTACTAGGAAGGACAGATGCCGATCTACTGACACTATAGCAAAAGCATACAACCCAAAACTTTTGGGGAGAAGGGAAGTAAGAAATGAAAGGATACACCCAGTAAAATGGTGACTGTCCCAATGCTATCCACCCCTCTCCTCCACGAGTTTCCCCTGTTGTTCCACCCACTAGTCCAGCCCTCCCTAACTAGCTCTGAGATGCTCCACTCCCTCCACCTACCAAGTTTCCCAGACTTCCCAAAGCCACCTGCACCAACAACACGGGAGCTGTGGGATTTCTGACACTATGAGTCTCACCCTCATTTACTTTTGGATCAGAAATAATCTTTCCTGCCAGACTCAAGTGATAGGAAGATAAATAGATATTTTCCAACTTCTTTGTAGCTTGGCAGAGGATTAAGATAAGTAATGTAAAAGTATAAAGTAAGACTTGGAATTTATGATTGTGTTTCTGGCAGAATAAAACAATGAAGATAATTCCCAAAAGCAAATGACATACTGAAGCACGTAGGTCACTAGTAAAGTTCTAAAATAAAAATTTGAAATTAGAAGGGGTTTTTTGGTGTCAATGTCTATTACTAACTTCCTGTTATAGGGTGAATAAGATCAAGAAGAAAGGACACTTCTAGGAACTGGCCAAAGCACCAGACCGATGGAAGTTCCTTCTAATGAGCTGGAATTTATTAAATTCCCTCAAAAGCTATACCAAAAGAAAAAAAAAAAAGACAAAAAACGTCCATGGAGAGTAGACGAACTCATCGGCCCTCCTGCTCCCCCCCATTCGTAAATAAAGTTGTTGGCTGCCTTACAAATCCTCACTACAGATGCATTAGCTCATCCTTGTATTGCCAATTAAGAATAAGTAATTCTTAATATAGAGTAATCCTTAATGTGAAGTATTTCTAGTCATATTAAATGAGTAATTTAGACAAAAGGTCTAAATATCACAAGGCTGCTTATCAATATTAACAAAAAAAAAAGATCTGAGAGAGGAAATCAGAAGTGGTGTTTACCTAGTAAAGCCTAATTTAATAAAAGGAAGTTGATTAGAAAATAATTTCCTGTTTTTCTGTGACTAAGATACTTATAATCAGGGACTAGAGCACCTCTGCTAGGAGGACAGGCTGAGGGAGCTGGGACTGTTCAGCTGGAGAAGAGAAGACTCCGGGGAGACCTTATAACGGCCTTCCTGTACCTGAGGGGAACCTACAGACAGCTGGGGAGGGACTTTTTACAAGCGTATCCAGTCATAGGACAAGGGGAAATGGATTTAAATTGAAAGATAATGGGGTTAGAGTGGATCTTTAGGAAGGAATTCTTCAGTACGAGGGTGGCAAGACTCTGGAATAGATTGCCCAGAGAGGCTGTGGATGCCCCCTCCCTGGAGATGTTCAAGGCCATGCAGGATGAGGCCCTGAGCAACCTGGTCTAGTTAAGGGCATCAATGCCCATGGCCAGGAGGTTGGATTAGATGATCTCTAAGGTCCCTTCCAACCTAAGCCATCCTATGATTCTATATTAAAACTTGCCACTATTAATATAAAATTATATGGCACTTTCGCTCTCTGTGAATTAAAATGTTTCTATTAAATCTGTAAAGTCTTTTTTTATTTCTATATAAAGTAACAAAAAGGTGCATAAAGAGACTTAAAACAGATGAAACATTTTTTCTTGTCCTGCAAGGTCACTACTTGATGTCAATGAAGATCGAAATGAAAAGATAGATTAATGTGAAAGTATTCAAATATTCACAGCCAAATAAAATATTCCCAATGCATAAACCTGCAATTTTTACAAAACAAATCATCACACTCCAATAAACACAGCAGTGGATTGATTTTATGTTTCTTACCATTTAATAAAAGAAACCCAAGTACTGAGGTGGTGAGGTGCTCACATCGCCTTCTTGAAGCCTCTAACTCAGCCATGCCAGATTCTGAGAGGCATCTGCCTTTTTCCATTGGGTAAGAGAGGGGGCTTCTAGATGCCCTGAATCACAGCTATTTCAGGGATCCTGCACGTATGAATACTTACTCCCTTCCCGAAGGATGGCAACATTTTCTAGCTTAAATGAAATAGTTATATGAGTTTTATTATAAACTGATAACAAAAAAAAAAGAAGAAATGCATCTCTTGGGTTTTAGATACACAGCTATTATCTTCCACAAACAGAAGGGTCTACAAAGGGCATTAAGGTGGCTACATCCAAGCAAAATTTGAAAATTACTCATTTCTGCTTGAAAAATGTGTCTTGGCGGGGGGGAAAAAAAAAAAAAAGTATTTTAGAACCCAGTGCTTCAGTTTACATCAATGATAAATTAAGAGATTCAAGCTTAGCATTGGCAGCTGTACCATCTGTACATTTTACAAGTAGCAGAAGAATTTAGCATGTCTATTTTAACTCACAGAGCTTCACAAATTACCCTCAAAACAAATAAAAACTGTTCTTTTGCTCCACTTACTTACTAAGAGACCAGCAGAGAAAAAGATTCACATCTTATTCCATTTGCAGGCTGCCAGCTACATGTGAAAGCCTTTAGCAAAGAACTATGGAAATTTCACAAAACATCCACACGCAAAATACAGCAGCAACGCTCAAGCTCAGGACAACGTAGGTGTGGGGAAAGCACAAAAGCTCAGCAACACGTTTCGTTCCTGGCTCAGATGAGGTGGAATAACTAATGCTCCCGTGCTAGCTTCTAAAGCTAATTAGCTTTACAGATGACTCTACCTACTCACAGTGCCTCAGACACCTACTACAGTTTCTCACAGCATGCTAGAGGAGCAATGGTCAGCAAATTGTATTCTGAAATAGCGCTAAGCATGTTTGGTATTTTCTTTGCACAGTATTTTTATCCCTAATGTATTATTAACAAGTCGTGTATCGTCCTGTCGCTCTACTAAATTCTGTAACTCAAACATCTGAAAATGTCGCAGGAACACAGACTCACCTGACATATTTTGCTTTTCTACCTATATTAAAGTTATTTTACCAAAAAAAAGTAATATAATCTTCAGCCACATAAACCGCTGCAGAAAAGCTGAATCATTGCTCAGCTAAGGAATTCACAGTAAGGCAGGTAGTGCAGAAAATCTTCACTGAATAACTATATCCTTAGTATCTGCCATTAGCCTATTTTTTTTTTTAAACTTACAACAAGGCCTCTTTAAAAGAAGCACATTCTGATTTATGGAAGCAACCAACTGACATTTAACTACTTGAATGAAACGGAGCACAGATCACATCTCATCACATCTTGATCCAATGTGTGCAACAACCAACATCCACTTATTTCCCCCTCAGCTGTCTCCAGATACAGAACTGTTACATATATTCAACAAACCATAGATGTCCTTACAGTAAAATATAAAGAAGAGAGTTTACATATAATGTCCCAAATTAACTTAAGCAAGATGTCTTATAAAACCTTACAAAAAATTTTATGTATCTATAAAAAACAAATGCACATTAAGTCATTATTCCTCAACAGTCAGAAATTTCTGTCTCCAGATTCTTGAATTTCTTTTTACTTCACTCTCATTGAAATGTGACAAGGCCCTAAGCTGAAGAACACAAGCATGTTATTCACCTGTCCTGCAGAGCATTTCTTCCTAAACATCTAAATACAAATACCAAAAAAAAAGAAAAAATTATGCACGCTTAAGTCCAGGTTCTGTAATACAAAAACCAACATATACCTACATATACAATCAACATGCCCAACCTCTTCCTGACCTACCTGTAATAATTTTCACGTTCTTCTTGTCTTTAACTTGACTTTGTTGTACAGCCGTTGTAGAGAAACAGACACCCCTGCAATACTTTTACAATCAAAGGTATTTTCATCTCATACTAATCCATAGTATAGTTACATATTCCAGTCCCAGGCTCTCAAAAGCAGGCCATACACTCACATCACTGTTTTCAGGTTAATTTGCTGAAATGCACCTGTAAAGTAAGAATTCTTTTTCTTCTGCAGAACTGCAAATCCAGGACCTGGTAGCGTAAAGCTATAATTTTAACACGTTTTCAGAACTAGTTGTAGACACTGGTCAAAGTGACATGCAAACAAGCATGTTCAACATTCTCATCTTCCATGTCCTGCTATTTTACAAGCTCTTCTCAAATTTAATATTAGAAGTGCCTGTCCACAACATTACAAATTATAAACACATTTGGCTGTGTTCGTGCTCTTCCTGAGACTTCAGCAGAAGCAGGATGTGTCAAAGTATGCACCATTCTCAACATAAGATTTACCATTAAATATAGCCCTTAACTCTCCACCTTACATCTCACAGATTAAGTTATGGGTTTGCATAATTGTCCATTAAGTATGCTTTTATTTTAATAGGGAGGAAGAAAAACCCTGATCAAAACCCTGATCAAATCAGAATCCCAGAACATTCAGGATCTGCTCCTAAACAACAACAAAAGAAGTGTTATAAATTTTAAGTGGTGTCATTTTAAATGACTGCAGTTCGAAGCACTGGACTTCGTATCCAAACTTAAGACATGAGCATTTGTCAAAAATACAAAACCAAACAGCTGCTTTTGATGTGACTGATTAAACAACATTTGTCTCTGGTATTACTAACAGAATGAGTAAATGGGTTGTAATACAATGTAGAATAATTCAGTTACGTACTAGTAAACCTTTCATGGAGATCAGAGCACTACAGTCTCAGTTCAGCCTGAATGACTTTATAGACAAATAAATATGAGCTTAAATGCCAAATAAACATATGCTGAGCCCTTACACACAGTGGCCCGTGGGTACTGCAGTCAGAAATACACACAAGCATAAAATGTGAAGTCAAATGCTGTTCCCAAACACAGCTCAAGACTCTTGCACTCTCTAAATCTCTTTTCCAGAAAAATCAAGATAAATTTAGAAAAAATGACTGGTTTTAATTAGATAGAATCTCATACTGGAAAGGATTTCCAAGCCACTTTCCCTAGGATTTTGTATTAAAGGAACAACTGTTTTCCACGGAATACTGCTCGAGATTAGCAAAAAGGTTTCTAAAAGTCAATACTTCAAAACTAACCTTTAACATGCTTCCTACTTTGACCTCATCATGTATTGAAAATGCATTTTACAGTGCTCTACATCTATAACCGTACCAGAGTTCTACCAGTACACACAGCAAAAGCCGGAAGCACAGTTTTTCCACATGGAAAAGCACAGAAATTAGGATTTCCATGCCCATCAAGAAAGGAAAAACAGCATAAATAAACTTCCGTTCATTACTACGTTTAGTTACCTGGAGTTTGCAAATACAATGCACTGGCACACAAACACATTAGAAAGTTAAGCTTAGTTCAGTCTTACTATAGCAACAGGACGAGGAAAAGTCACTGCTATTGATAAATACGAGTGTATCAAATCAACTGAAGGGAGCCATCCATGCTGTGGCTGCTCAGCAAGTTACCAACAGCTTAGCTCTACAGCAAAAAAAAAAGGCAGTTGCAAAAAGTGTAGTAATTGTTTTTTCACAAAGCACCAACATGTCACTCCCTCCCCAAGTAAGTAATTATATTTACAAAGCATGTTTTTAAAAGCCACACTTTAATGAAAGAAGGGAAGGGAGGAAATCCATCTTTAGTAGCAGAAACCACTGTATTTCACTATTTGGAAGGGAACCTACACATCACTTTTTACTTGCAGGGGTTAAGCTGCAACTGCTAAGGCAGGCAGTCATGACAGTCAAATCTTTCTACAGTAGCGAGGGCTGCGCAATAACCCGTTCTGAGCACTGGCCCATCTCACCTGCCTTAAGTGTATGAACAAACCGTTACATTTTTAAGCACTATTTTGATTAAAATAAACTCAACGAGGCTTCGGGAAGAGATACCAAGGCAAGGCGAGCAGATGGAGAGCCTAGCTGACACATAACAATAGCTGGTGAAATATTACTCTTATTTTCTGTAATAAACACCAAGATCAAAACATTATGCAAGTTAAATTTCCTTGAAAGGTTCCCAGCAGGAGTTTTCCTTTTTGTTTGTGCAGTACACGATTTCCTCTCACCCACAAAAAACATACCAAGAATGTGCATGTGCCACTAACACTAAGCAGCACTTCCTTAATCACTCATTTCCAACAATTTATGGATGATCAGTGGCAAAAACGAGCAAAAATAATGAAAGCACGCAATGAAAGCTCATTGAGACAAACCGGCTTGGACTTCCTACTCATTTCTGTGTCTCTTTAAGATTGGGGTCTGATACAAATTAGCCACTGGGAAAAAAAAAAAGTCATCTGGTCATAAAATACAGTACAGGGTCACTTTTATGTAAGTTTGCCAAAAGGGACATAAACCAGGACAATTTCAAACTGTGACACAGGATAGAAGTATATTAAAAAAATCTTTGTTCCTCCTCCATTGTGCTGTCATGTTGCTCAGCTTTATAGACGTTCTGAGCACCAGCTCTGGCCTCTTCGCTTCCACCTGGTCTACCTAATTAATTAAGCAAGGAAGTTACCTCGAATTTTTGTACTATTTGTTTTTATTATCATGCACTTCTTTTGATGTTCCAGGAGTTAACCTCTTAATCCACAGACTCTGTGTGTTGTGTTCTGAACATTTTGGGATGTCTGGATAATTTGGATAATTGGTCAGGATGTTGCTGTCGCTCACGTTAAACTTTATGCCACGACTTCAAGTTCAAAGATCAGTATTAAGGTACAATACTTCATAAAGCCTTTTTAAAATTCTACACTCATGATTATGCAATATCTAGTTATTCCAGTTTCTCATGGCGGTAAATTGCACTATTTGTATTTTCTTACAAGGAAATTACTCCTAAACACCTTTATCTTTGTCAACTTCAAAGAAATACAAATTTCAGCTGAAGTTACATCAAGAGAAAGTATATTTTAAAGGTCAAGAAAAGGTATAGCAATTATCTCCTCAAAAATGCTTGCCTCTCACACAGCAGCACACATGTAATTTCCTGTTCAGTCTGTAATCACACATGGAAACATCAGCAGTGTGAACTACAGATACTCAACTGCAAACAGCATGGTTTTCCTTTTTTTTTTTTTCGGAGAGAATGATGAAGAGAGGTTAATTCTGACATTAAGAAACATGATCAACACTTGTTTCGTAACAGTCCTACAGAATTTGCGAAGGCCATTGACAACTGAAAGAGTATCTCCACAAGAAATGTAACTTTATGCACAGACAAGAAGAATACAGCATGATATGAAAAAGTTTTTAATACTGGTGCAGGAGAGTAAAGTTACTTCAGATACTCCAACAGCTCACTGAATAGCGCTGGCTAAGGTGTAATATAGCAATGACCTCCGACTACTTTAATAGTCTTGAAAAACCCAGTTCACACATGTGCATGAAGATACATACGTGTGCATAAATGCACATGGCATGTAAACACATAAACACAAAGGTGTGTGTGTATATATGTATATATATATATACACACACACATACCTACGTTATCCACCTCCAATATTGCTTTTACAATTATTCTCCTGAAAATAGAAGTCTACAACTGCCATTAAATGGAAATAAACCACAGCAAGGAAGAGCACTTAAGCTCTTTAAATGGGCATGGTCAACCCCCTTAGGCCCAAAATGCCCTTTTTGAATTAACATAGTGGTTTTAATTAAAAACTAGGCAGAGAATCAGTTTGATTTTCAATACAACACTGCATCCGTCCATGGTGAGTGCTAATTTCCGCATTTCTCTCCTCTCTACAATATGCAAGTCCTTGGCTGTTTTAAACTGTCGCCCTGGGGAATCAGAAAGAGTCTATAAGAGGGGCCATGTGCCATTTGGAAAGTATATTAGCAATCAAGAAAAAAGCCATAGTAAATTGAAAGATGGTTAATCAAACCCACTCTGATTCATGAAACAGTTACAGGGGCAGTACTTCCTTACAAGAACAGGGAAAGAAACGTTATACAAAGCTCGTAACAGTAGCCCATAAGCTCTCTGAAATATCATAGCTTGCAAAAAGTTCACGTTACAGCGAATATATAAAAATCAACTTCTATGGCATAAACACTCAAAACTTTGGGGGCTAGGCCCATGTGGGATAATGACTAACATTACTGTCACAATTTCAGCAGGACAAAGAAATCCATTAAAAATTTAAAAGTCCATTCAATTTCAGAACTGAACCTCTTTAAACCAATGAGTAATTATTACGTGAGCACCCTCGAACAGACGACTTGACTATGCACACCTAAATTGCAAGTGACCTATTTATTCATTATAATGAAGGCGCCTCTATGAGAATGCATAAAAGCTTCCACTGCAACAGTCATCTTATCCAAATTTTGAGCTGGGAATCTCAAAATAACTGCTTACCCTACTCCTTGTACTCAACTGCCAATTGAAAGATTAAAGATTATGTTTCCTTTGCCAAAGCTCCTTACTGAATGTCAGCACATGAGGAGTAGATCATTCTTAAATGCTGTGAGTTTTGCCAAATGTATGAAATGTTCTTTTAAATTGAGATCACTAAAATCTGATTTTGCCAGTTAACAGCAATAGCATTTGAATGACATTTTATGTCTCTGGCCCATTAGTCTGATGCGACAATTTTTTTTAAGAAAACTTGCACAACTATAATCAAAACCAAAATAATTTGTTAAAGCACCAGAATTCTACAAAGTAATCATGGCTTCAAAATCTTCTCTGAAAAGAGATAAGTGATGTGCCAAAAATCCAAGGAAAGTAAAAAAGATGGGAAGTACCTCTTCACAGATTCTAGAATTGAACAGTCTTTAAAATACACTCATAGTACTTACTGGAAGTAGAACAATTTATCTGCATCAGAGTTTGAATAGTTCACAGTTAAAATTGTGTTCTATCTCAATTTTAACTATGAACTATCTGAAGTGGCATTTGCCCCTTACTTTAAGAAAAGTGATCAAAGAGAAGGTATGTTCATATTAAAATGGACTACATTGCCTGCAACTTTAACTATAGTTTTATGGCTCACTCAAAGCTGGTAAAATGAATTATTTATGTCTGCATCCATTTTTGTGTACTTTTAAATAGAGCAGCCAGGTAAAATACACACTGGACAAAGGCCTTGAGAGTACCTGCACTAGGAATCACACTTGGCTTCTGGGATGTACCGAAAACATATAGAAAAAGTATCAAAAAGTCCTCAAATTGGGCATTTCCTCCCTGCTCACAACAGGTGGGGTTTGACAGTAAAATCTGATTTCATTTACGCCCACAAAGAGGCACAACTACTCCAAAGCACCAACGCTCAACTTTTTCCTGACAGCTGCAGACAGATTATGGTTCTATTTGGAATTACAAATGCTTCTCCATGTAAACATGCAGTGGTCATCCAATTTATCTTGCACGGGATTTATTTATAGCCAGTATCATAAGCTTAAAATTTACACCATAACTATGTGACGTCAAACTCAACTTGGTCATCCAAACTTGTGCCTGAAGTTGGACACATCTATAGTTTGGTCAATACAAGATAATGCTGCAGTAGCACCAAGATGCTCAGAGCAGGCTACGCCAAACAAGTATTTGCACACCCTCTTGGCTGGGTCCTGTAGGTCCTTTCTGACACAGCTCTAGTGCTCAGTCCATGTAATTTCCTGGTAACTTCAGCTAGAGAATAAAATTTCTGCTCATTCACAACATTCTTTTCAAAGTTTTCTTTCACACTATACTTCAAGTACATTTTTTTTCTGCCTTCTGTTTTCTCTCTTAAGTGTCTGATGAACCTTAAAATCCCAAACTGAATCCAGCAATTCAGATGAGTTTTCCCCAATTCCACCAAGAGCAAAAAAGACAACTTCATTGTCTCCACGCCCACTCCCGCAGAAGCAATCAGGAATTAAGTTCTCCTTCCCACCACAATCATCCCCTTGTTGATTTACTTTACACGTGATCCACCAACGACTCAAAGTCTTTTGCATCCATCTTTAATGGGTTTCATCTTCCTGATTTCAGACCACGTTTCAAGATCCTTCACTTTCTAATAACCGTCATCCAAAGGGCACAGAATTCCCTTAAGTGTAGTATCATTAAAAACAAAAGCGTAATCATTTGGAAGATAAAGATTAATGAAAAAGTGCCGCAACTGGTCCCCAGACAGTTGTTCCAGTTTAATTTATCTGATATTTACGATTTGAAATTCATTTTGCTGTGCCTCCCATTATAGTAATCTTTCATTATATTTCTGTAGTTCACATTAATATAATCAGTATCAGCTTATTGTTCAGAAATCGCTTTGCCAAATTCTACTTCTTGCCCTTGTTATTTCCAGTGCATTTATCAAACCTTTTTTCCTTTTAGCATTCTAACAAAATTTTTCCAGAAAAATAAAATCTTGATTAAAACATTTTATAATTAAAAAGAGACAATTTAAGCCATTTTCAAGGAGGTTTCTTCCTCTTAATGCCTACTCACAGCCACACACCGTACATTCACTTCAACTGTTTGTGCAAGAGCGTGCATTTGTATATGCACATTCACACACATCCCTGTGCCAAATCCTCTCAAATTTGTGATTTCAGTTTCATCAGAAACAAGGGCTGGAAAGAGAATATATACTGTAATTAGGCTGTATTTAAAAGTATTTTCTTACCTTTTTTAAGCCAGCAAATCCTTCCGATTCCAGGAAGAAAAAGGCAAAGGGCATCAACACAAACAAACATAAATTTGAAAAAAGAGAAGCAAGATTCCATAAACCTGCAACAAACAAGAAAAAAGTTTACATTTTAAGCGTCTCAGCTTCAGAAATTAAAGGTATTATATCTTCCTTCCTTACATATAAGAACATAGTATATACATACACAGGCTAACACAAGCCAGGTTTTTATGGATACATAGTGATTTACAAGTCATTGCTGAAAAATACCCATTTCTCCACTTGATCTTCAGACCAAAACTGGATACCAACTCAAACAGCAGCAAACGTCCGATACCTTGGAAGACAGACTGCAAATTCAGGCAGGCTACTTCTACAATATCCCACTGAAGGCTCTCTAGATAACCACTTTAAAAATTTTCAGGGCAAAAGTACTTTACTACTAGCAGTGAACCTCAAAAAATTCAGTTCTGTGTACTCACTCCCTCCCAAATTTGGTCCTCAAGAGAAATTTAGACAAATCACGGATTTTAATCCGAGTGATACACAAATGCCATCATCACCTCCACATTTGAAGATATCATGGTAATAGCAACAGCAGCCTTCCATGATGAGACGAGTGGCTCAGTGGGCAAGAGGAGAGCAGATGTTGTTTATCTCAACTTTAGTAACACTTTCAGCATCATTTCCTATAAATCTCCTCATAGTTTAATTAACGAAATATGGGCTAGACAAGTGGACTCTGATGTGGACTGAAAATTGGCTGAGCTGCCGGGCTCAAAGGGTTGTGACCAACAGTAAAGTCAGGCTGGAAACCAGTCACCAGTGCAACACCCCAGGCGGTGTATGCTGGGTTTAACTTTTTCATCAGTGACCCGGAGGATGAGAGAGAGTGAGTCCTCAGCAAGTTTGCTTAAGAATGAAGATGAGGAGGAGCAGTGCCCTGCCACTCAGATGAACCTCAACAGGCTGGACAAATGGGCAGACAGCACACTGAGGACCAATGGTCCCAAAAGCAGCTTTCTAGAAAGTCTGGTGCGGGACACCAGCCGAACACAAGTCAGCAACGTGCACATGCAGCAAAGGTGGCCAACAGCATCCTGGGCTGTACCCGGCGAGGTGTTGCCAGCAGGTCGAGGGAGGTGATGCTTGCTCCCAGCTCAGCACTGGTGACACACACCCGGAGCGCCGCACCCAGCTGTGGACTCCTCCATACAAGACAGACACGGCCATACTGGGCTGAGGGCAGCAAAGGATCACAAAGATGATTAAAGGATTGGAGCATCTGTCATACAAGGAGAGTCTAAGAAAGCTGGAATTGTTAAGCTTTGAGAAGAGAGGACTTGGGGAGACAATATCAACGTATATAAATACCTGATGAGGGAGGGGGAAGGGAAAAGAGAATCAGACTCTTCACAGGGTTATTCAGCGAATGGAGAAGGGGCAATGAGCATGAATTGAACAAACAGAAAACCTACTTAAACATAAGAGGAAAGAAAAACAACAACAGCAAACAAACTCAAACTTCTTCCACTATGAGAGCAGTCAAACACCGCAACAGGTTGCCTATAGATGTTTTGTAATGGTCATCCTTTAAGATAACCAAAACCCACACTGGCACTGCCTTGAGCAGCCTTCTCTAACTGAGCCTGCTTTGAGTGGCGGAGGTCAGACTAGACTACTTCCAGAGGTCCCTTCCAATCTCAACCATTCTGTGACCTAGGCTAAAAATTATAAATTAAAAAAAAAAATCAACAACTGATCACAACTAGGACATCTGTAAGACACATGTGACATCTGCAGGAAGGGAAAAAGGTTTAGAAAATAACTTGAAGTGACAGCTGATCTCCATTAAGGGTATCTGCTCAAGCAAGATTTTTCTAAGCTGAACACTTTCTGAACAGCCAGTTTCTGGTGCCTAAACACGAATCTGTTATCATCATCCTATCAAAAGTTGTGCTGCATGTAGTGTTTCTTCTTTAATAAAAACAGAAGCTTACTTGCAATTTAGTAGCTAACAGGTTTAACTAGTGTCACATGTTCTGAATCCTGAAAACACAGCTTTTATTTTGTGTTGAGAAACACAGACATAGCCCCCCACCTTCCCCAAAATACACAAATTTCCACAGTTCTGCAGGACTATATTCTATCACCTAGAATTCAAAAAAGAACATCCCCCATGATAAGAAAATTTGAGCTAACAGCTTTGTTTATTTCTTTCTTCTCATGTACAGGCTTGTTCATTTTCTTCTTTGAAAATGTTCATTTTGGAAAGAATAGGGAAGGAAAGAGACATTTACTGTATACCTGGGGACTTCATTACTGAGAGAAATTCCTGTATTTAGTTCCAAATGTAAAATAGCAGTTATCTTCACCTACACACCCTTAAAAATGCTTTCACTGTATATACTTCCCTTTTCCTCCAATAAAATTATTTAAATTTCAAGGAGAAATAAAAACAAGTGAGGAGGAGGGAGGTAAGGGGGCAAGAAATCAAATTCTTCAGCAGCAGGACACCAGAAACCAAAGTTAGTCAAATAAGCTACAGAAAACAAAACAAGAAAATTCCAAAAGATACCTGAAATATAATACTCATTTGCTAAAGAAAACAGACTGCCTAAAGGTGGCTAAACTCCACTTAACAAAGAGGGGGATTTTTCCTTTTGAATTCGCTTAGCCAGGAAGCTCCTGTTACCATTCAAGAAACATTCACACATAGCAACATCAGCAAGAATGTCATTAACAGCCCTTACTAAGGGTACATCAAGCAGTCTGCATCCTTTTTTTCTTTTTTCTTTTTTTTTTTCCCCCCTAGAAAATTAAGAACCAGCGTTAGAATAGAAATGCTATTTGATGGGGGTGGGGATCTTATTCCTACGGTTTTCTCTGAAGACTCCTTTCTGAATACCTGGTTGTTCTAATTTCAGCAGCTCCACTACATGTGTAGCTACAATGTGAAACAGTGCTTAGGAGCCACACAGTATGCAGAGAGGGGAGAGCAGTGCACACTCAAGGTAATTTTTAATAAGTTAAAATCCAGAAATTCACATGTTAGCACCAGAATATTGAACTACAGAGCTACAACGCAGCTGCATATGAAGTTGAGAGGACTAACATAGTGCTGCACTGCTGCTGACAGGACTCTCCTCAAAGGAACATACAGAACCCTCTCTTCTTCCCTTGCCATATTTCTTACCCAAATTCAATAGTTCAGAACTCAAATTAAAACAGAGCCAGAAAGATAATTATTTCCTACTACACTGATAGCATCATAAAATGCACATATCAACATATATAAAACATATAAACATATATAAGATTTAGTCTAGCAGATTTATTTTTTTATTTAACAGGTCAATATAATGTAAAACTTAAACACCTCTCAGTCTTTGGCAAAGAGATTAGACCCTCCTCAATTTTTCGTCTTTCCTATTTGTGGCAGTTTCATTACGTTTTACCCCCACCTGGTGGTTGTAGCCACCAACAGCACAAGAGAACATCCAGCTGTCACAAGTATTTCTGGGTGTCATTAAGAGTGTTTATGCTGGATCCAGGTACGCGCTTTCTGCCTAGTTTCAAAAATTAGAGGCGTATATTTTCTATTTTTCTATATCCACAACTCATGCAACAGTCTATAGTATAAAAAAATGTTACATTTGTAATTGATAAATTTAGCTAAAGTGTTTTAAAGCCATGCAAATTTTCCCATCTGGTTACATTTGCAAAGCAGTAAGTCTCGGCTAGACGGAGTATTACGAATACTTTCTGAACTCGAGTGCTTGTGAGAGCTCTCAAAATTCGCAGGGGTATTTCAGAACCCGCGCTAGCATATGGCAAAATGCTTCGAGAGCCGCGCACGGCTGTGGCGCATTCCCAGCGACCACCACAGGAGGGAGCCCTTCCCCCAGCGACCCGTCGGGAAGGCGGCACCGCAGCTCTGTCCCGCAGCGCCAACAAAAGCCCGGGCTCACATCCAAAACCGACTGAAGCCTCCACAGCAGCTGCGGGAAATCTTTAAGTTTAGTGCAGCCCCGTCTCAGTGTAAGCTCTGCCATACGCAGTCGAACTCGGAAGCACCAAGACGCTGAACGGACTTCCCTGCTAGCCCTTAATACCGGACCTCCGAAATAGAAATTACACCGTGTAACGCGCAAAAGGGCACTTCCACAAGATGAGCATGCTAAAATCAAAATATGATGGTGACTGGGAAATTCAAAGGTCTTTCAGTGCAACTTTTTCCAGCAGTTTTCTAATTAACTCAAGTTTTCTCAAGTACTGTAGCAACTTAGACAAGGGCAAAAATTTCTGAATTATTATATAATTTTCACTCTCGGAAATATTTTACTGCAGTTTATCCAAAGTCACTTCAGATACAGAACAAAGGATTATTTTCCATGAACTTTTATTTGTTGTGTTTTAGAGTAAAGAATATATCTTTGGCTGGGCAGCTAAATCCATGTGAAAAAATACAATTAGCTGGGGTTTTTTTCTTCCATGCAGGAGACATACCAAATTAGCAACTCCCTGTGACATGTGACAAAATACATCATAGAATAACTCAACCAGAAAGAACCTCTAAAGTCCGATCTGCTGCTTAGAATGGCTAAACTGCAAGTGCAATCACGTAGCTCAGGGCTTTAGCCAGCTGAGTTTTTGGAAAATTTCCAAGGATTTCGATCTCCCAGTCTCTCTGGACAATCTTTTCCAGAGCTCAGCCATCCCCACTGTGAAGAACTGGTGCTTTACGTCCTGCAGGCACTGGTTCCTGGCTCTCACTGCATGCTCCAGAGAAGAAGCTGGCTCTAGGCAAATGCCTCCTATCAGCTCTAAATTCAGCTGTGCCCTGGCTTTCCTAATTTCACACCAGGATATTAACCCAGGTGATATTTCTACACCCTTTCCCGGGCAGTTCATCCTTACCTCTACCTTCCGTGCACTTCCTCGTTGGTTATGAGCTCAGGAGTTCCCCGCTAAGCCAAGCTGACCTCCTATTACAGCTGCTCATTTTCTCGCTCACCAAGGTACATATTATGGTGCATGAAGGTTCTCTCTCAAAGTCAACACTTGTCCTGGCTTCCTTTGCCTTCAGGGCATTCTCTAGTAAGGTCCCACACGGACGTTTCCCAAAGAGGACAGTCTACTGTCTCAAAAATCTATTATTTTTATTCTACTATTTTTCTTACTCACTTTTCTCAGATCTAAAACTACTCTGGCACTGCAGTCAGGGTCACCACTGACCACCACACCTATAGCCAGCTCCTCCTCATTCATGGGTTTAAAAAGAAAAAAAATCTGCTACTGTCCAGAAAACATGAAAAAAAAAAAATCTCAAGTTTCAGAAAGATGACCAATAACATGCATTATTTCCTGTCCTCAACTATCCACATTTACTTTGTGGATAAATTTAACCTTAGGGGGAAAACAAAAAAAAAAAACAAAAAAAAAAAACCCAACCACAACACATCACCACACCCTTACAAGTTAGGGAAACAGAAATTAATAAATATGCTATCTGTATTATTAGATAGTTTGCAAAAAGTGTACATTATTTAGATAAAAATTCTCCAAAGCCCAATTACTATGCCTTGACAAAAACAGAAAAAGGACAAAACAGTTACCTTGTAAATTATAAATTATAAATTGTTCACACAGTGAAAGTACTATGTCCTTTCTCCAGACAAATCTATTACAGAATGTTGCATTTCCACTAGTTATTTCCCTTAGACACACAGAAGGGCCCAAATTAATTTTGTTTACAAATATATCACCAATAGTTGAACTTAATTAACTGCCTAATTACAACTGCTTATAGCTAGAAAGTTTCTTAAAACAGTATGTTTTGAGAATAAATTTTTATGTATAACCGTAAAGAGAGCTTTATGAGGAAGAAGTGTAAATAGTTTGTTTTCAAGTTAGCTTCTAGTAGCTCTTATTCTACACTAACATTTAAAGCAGTGAATTTGGTTTAATTGCATTAAGTCTGTGTAATTATTTAAAAAAAAACAGAAAAGTTAAGAGACTTTTGTGATATATCACACTGCAGCAAAATCAACTAGTCAATAACACAATTCAATTAGTATCTTAAGTGAAAAATGCAGTTATTAGTTTGAAAATAACATATCTATGCACATATAATGAAGACATTCATTTTAATTACATTATGCTGAGTACTAACCATGAATTAGTGAGCCATTTAGCCACTGAATATAGTAGTTTTGTGGAAAAGAAAGCAGGATCTCATTGCTGATTATTGAGAAAGGTAGAAGCAGGACTGCACCAGCTGAAACTGCTAGAGTGAAGGTGCTCAAGAACAGCCTGAAATTTAAAGAAATGTACCACTGTTACCACCAACATGCTCTGAACAGGGGAAAAAAAAAAAGTAGTTAGCCTGCCTATTAGTTGGTGTCTAAAGAAAACACATATTTATATTGTAAAGGGGCAGGAAAAACTGATTAACACAATATTTCATTTCCAAGAAACTAATTTCAAATACCAAGTAGTTTATAAACTCCAGTAAAAACAATTAGTTTTTACCAACTAGCAGAATTACTCTCTTGGGACTTGCATGCATTCAACTGCAATGTCACACACACAGGTTAAATTATTGGAGTTCACAGAATATCTTATCGTAAGTCCCCCATTTTAATTTTCATTTCCCGCATACACAGTCAGAATGAGAAAAATTTCTATATTCTTACTACAATTTTTAAAAGCAGAAAAGCTTTTTATGTCTAAAAAGTGAGTACAGTTATACACGAACAAATACTTCAACATTGAACTGGGGGAAAAAAAACATTGCTTTTCTTTTACAGAGTAGTTATTCCAGTATCATCTCACAGCCTGGTGTTTTCTGACAGCTGTAAAGTCAATACAGAGAAATTGTCAGAATTATTAAAATATTTAAGCTTCTTTGTCTTAGACCCCAAACACACCTTGTATCAAATGCCATCTTGTGGCATTAAAAAGAAGTGTTCTTTGGGAAAAAAAAATAAAAAAAATCATTCTCATAGAACTAATTCAATGCTAGAATAAAATCAGAAATAATCCTCAAAACCAAATGACAATAAACTTAACTGGATGACTCCTCTAAGACAGATGTAAATTGCTTACAGAGATCTTATTTTTCCTTAATTGTCTACAAATCCATTTTTCATTCACACAATACTTAAAGTCTGTGTGACTAATTTTATTTTCAAACATATTCTTATATGCTTTCGTTGCTGGTTTCTGAGGCTTTTTTTTTTTTTCCTTTTCCTTAGGGATGTTTAAGCATTCTAAGCCAAAACTGAAACCCAACAACACACTACTACAGCAGTTGGGCTTTGGTTTTCTACCCCCACACATCCCCTAGGTTCTGACAATTACGCTGTGCAAAGAAACACCCATCTGCATATGTCTGACAGCTACTGCTTTTTTGAAAATAACATACACTCTTAAGGAGCAAGAAAGCTTAGGCTGAAAAAACAAGAAGCATTTTACATTTGTAACACCAATTTTAATGAAAGCTTGTTACTCTAGGGGAAGTGTTAATCTTGTCTTATGCTGTTTTTCGCATGAAGAACACAGTATTTACAATTTGTATTTGCTTTATTTTAAAATTGAACTAGAATAGATGCAGGGGAGGTAATAGTTAAAGATCGTTTTTACTCTGAATATTTAGAAATCCAAAATCAGGCTAAAACCACAGCTATGAAAAATCATTCAATCTAGAAGACCATTCACTGTTACAAGGGCCTCCATTGTAGCTTTAAAAACCACAGGAGAGATGCTCCTCTGCTTGAGGGGAAGAGCTTCATACCATTTAAAAGTAGGTATTTTGCTTCAGATCTGAAGTAGGCCACGTGGCAAGTAAATATTTCCAATTCATAAAAAATATTGGTATCAGACACTCCTGGGAGAAGCACGCCTAAGATTTACATCACCTTGGTGCATCGTTCAAGCTCGCCACAGAAGCACAACTGAAAATGAACAGCTTGCAATGGACTCGGCACCTTCCCAGGGTACAAGACAAAGTAATAGAACTCTCCAGCAGCTCTCCTTCCAAAAGGATGACAGTACCACCACAGAAGAGCTAAGAACACTGTAATAAGCAAGTAGCAACTCCACATAATACAGCAAATCATGAAACTGAGAGGGCAGCACCAGCCCACAGGTGTTCTGTAAATCTTCAGGCATATTTAAACTGGAGAGATTAACATCCAGCTTTACAAAGGAACAGGAAGAGGAAAGAGTTGCCAGCAGACCAGCAGGTCTGGCAAATGCTTGTCATCCTTTTGATTTTTTTTTTTTTTTTTAAGATGTTTTTAATAGGATCAAGTACAGATGTTCACTTCAGCGTGAACTTTCTCTCCAGGATCCATCACCTCCCTTGACAGGACTTCCATCCACTGAGAAGGGAACTTCAACTCCTACCTCCCACAGAAACATCTACAATTTACAGACCTAAACTGAGGTGCAGATCTTCACGTGCACTCAATTCCACCTCTCACACCAGGTCCTCACATGAAATTCTGTCTACCAGGAAACCCACAGGTGAAAAAAGCCCTAGACCAAACTGCTTTGCCTCTGTCATGCCTTTTGTAATACAAGGTGCAGCTCGATCCACTTTTTTCCTCTGCTCTCTAGTAATCGATCTGCCATCATGCGTAAAATGGACTGTTATTAATTGGGAAGCACAGAATGTGCCTATCGCAACAATACATTCAGGAAGAAAAGGTCTGCAAGAAAGAGCTATACATACGATATTCTGTTAACGATGGCATCCTCATCCTCTTGCTCATCTGAAAATTAAATTACAGCAGGTTATACTCAACACTTACTCATCCTTCCTCAGACTAAAATGTATATACATAGGAATAATTTTAAATTACAACTAAAATTTAGAATCACTAAAACAATTTATTAGCATAAATATTAAATATTTAAACATGGCAACCAAAAATTTATATTTTTTTTTTGCTTTTCCTAATCTTAAACTCTTTTCCATCAATATAGCTATGATGTTCTTTCACTCTATTTAAATATGCAGATGAAAACTTCTTGGATATATCTCCAGAGGGCCCCAGGATCTCCAGAGAGCAAACAAGCTTTCAGACTACTACCATGGCTGCTGCCAGGAATCACCCCCTTGAGCATCTCTGAAACCCCAGAGAGCTAGGTAAGCTACCGGAAAGTTTTAGGGTCCATATCAACTACTGCTATAAATCCCTAAATACATGTTTTATTTGCAGTAATAGCATATTTTTAAAACATAAAAGCATACCCAGAACAGTAGTGACAACCACTCAGTTGCTTCCCCATACTCATCCCTCCTCCCCAGTCCTGGGGATTCAGGGAAGAGCAGGAAGGAAAGTTCTTGTTGCTTGTTTCAGATTTAAGATATCATGGCTTCTCTTCTAGCATTTCACATTTTAGACCATTCTTGTTCACTTATTCCTCGATCAATATACCAACTTTTTGAAACATTATCAACATTTAACTCGGAGGTCAACTACTAATATATCCTTCATTTTTTCTTTATGTCCTTCCCTATACACAATCATACACAAATATATGCATTTCTGCATTTCAAATAATTTTAGTCAGCTTTCTTCTTTTAAGTTGTTCATGAGATGTAACTGAAATTTATTCTAAACCTAAAAATAAATTAAGCCAAGTGTTTCAAGTTCTTAATAGTCATGCACACATTTGAAATAATCATGAGGCTATTATTGAAATTCTGTGCAAGTACCTTAGGTTATTGTTTCTCATTTTGTGATGGGAACCTCGTGGTGTTTTGAGAGACTACGTTAAGGTCTCCTATGAATCATTCTGGCTAAAGAACTTGTTGCAGAAACAACAAACAATTTGTCCTGAAAGAATTCCAGATGTGCTAACTCTTCAGACATGTCTCATCACGAAGATCCTAGCAGGCTACAGATTTGCCTAAGTAAGTGCTCATAAAGCTTTCATGAAGTCAGGAGAGCTGCAGAGCAGTTCCTCTCACTGGCTGATGAGATCAACAGCCAAAAAGGTAAAAAAAGTGTCTTTACACCCAATAGCGTTTGCCAAATCAGTTCCCCCTTCCCGTTCTCCCCTATCTCCAAATGGCAGCGCTTTGCAGCATCCAAAACACATACTGGGATCAGAGGATAGTATCAGTCTTACTTGTTTAAGTTATTTCCTATGTTTAAAGAGGTGTATATATTTTTTGAAAAAGGTATTCAATTTCTTGAAGAGTTTACTTTTTAAATATGAATCCATCTGTAAAAGCAGCTGTGTCATAACATGGGTCACTACAGCTCAGTAAGCAGTTTCCATTGAAGTTCAAAGTGTCAAGATCACTGCGTAAGAAGGCTTCTCCAGCACGACTGAGTATTACTGAGCATCAGGGAACCAGGTAAACTGCCGAGAGGCAAAGATTCTGCCAGTTTATACACGTTTTTATGCTATTTGTCTTTAGAAGAAATACAGAAGAAAATGACTGAGGTTCCTATAGACTTTTCACACAGACAACATTTCTAGGGGGAAAAAAAAAATACAGGGTTATCTCAAAGAGTAAGTCTTCAGTGGTGAGGTCATAAGGAACTAGTTAAGAAAACCAAAATATCTGTACTCGAGCAAAGCAGCATTTTTAGAAGAAATCTACTACTTCCCTTCTGTAGTACTGGCAACCTTTTCACTTGACCAGCTAAAGCTCTGAACTTCATTGTGGTGCTAGAACACAGCCTGAAGACACTTATTCCAGAAAAGTTGACATGAAAGGAGAACAAGACCTAAAGGCAAGGGAGGTAGAAGCATCTACTCAAAAGTCTCCTCGTTTTTCCCCTCTCAAAACAGTTCAGATTCAGGCTGCCACAGTCACAACAGGTCAACTGCTCCCAGCCATCCACCCCACCTCCGGCACAGCCACTCTTGATGGCAGAGTGCCACCAGCACCCACCAACCCTTTCTGGAGGTGCTCCAGTGCGCTCCCTTCCTCGCTTACTGGGATTCCAGGGCACAGTGAAGGCACTGAGGAGCACCAGAGCGGGCACAAGGGATGTGATGGAATCTCATGGCTTGGGGACAAAGGGAGTAGACAGAGGGTGAGAGCAGCATATACAACCCGATCAGTGCAGGCTGCTGTAGGACGAGCAGCCTGAGAAACACTTCTGGTCAGAGATCTGGTTCTTCTGCTTTCCTTATGGAGGCAGAGAGAAAAAGAATCATCTGTTCACTTGAAAAATTACTTTTGAATATGTTAAAATCTCTGTGCTTACCTGCTTTTCTTTTGTATCTTGTGATTATGAAGTAGGAAACTATGTAGAGAACAGCAAAAAGAAGAAAACAGATCTGGAAGGGGAAAAAAATACACATTGCATTTAGGTTGTGAATAAATCTCCGGATTATAGTAAGAATAAACAGAAAATTCACTATCAACAACTTAGAATATGCTTCTGTTGATCTGAATTCAATGTAAATATCAACACTGCTATGTTTTATGTTTAACAGAAAGTTAAACCAATAAGAACAGTTTAATTAAAGTAACAGTTATTGGATCAATTATACAGTCAGATAGTTTTACTGTAAAATTAGGGGGGGAAAAAAGTCATATTCATAGTGCAATTTTTTGTTTGAAGGAGGAGTGAGTGGAGGCGGTTGTGCTGTTTTTTGAAGTTTGAACTCATTCAAGCTTGTAAACGTTACCATGCTTTGTATCCCTTTCTCACATAATCTAAGTGTAATCATATTTTATACAATGGGCTCCTGAAGACCTATTCTGGAGTAAGCTATGGGGAAAGAAGAAAGTTACATCTACTACTTTCATCATGTCTTGAATCAAACTAATGCCATTTGACAATCCACACAAGAGAGACTCATCTGCCCACAGTGGATGTCCAATCGTGATTTAGTCAAACACGACGTTTCCTGGCTCTAAGTCAGGTTTCTGAATGTCAGTCAGAAGCAAAGGGCACAACCTCCCTCCTCACAAGGCAGGCAGCTTATTCAGGTCAGATGCACCTTGAGCCCACTGTGACTTGCATCATGCTGTTTCTAAGATTTAGCACTAGAATTTCAATACAATAAGATTATGGCCAAAACAATCTACAAATACGTCAGAAATCTTGGAAGAATGGAACCAAACAGCAGGACAGCTTTAGCCCTCCAAGCCTTTACGGGAAACCAAAAAACAAAAACACTTTAAAGATTTGCTCCTGAACGAGACGTCAGTGACTCAACACTGCTTCCTTAACCTTGTTTGTTGACACCTGCTAAAAACTTGAGTCAGTCAGAAATGAAACACGACCGAAGGATGCCGTTCCACGGTGCCATGGCCCTTCGCCTTCTCTAGGGCCTGAGCAGTCAGAACGAACCACGCTACAGACCAACAGCATAATTCTGTGCCCTGTGAGCTTGCCGGGAACAGACTCCCTGCACACCGCAGGCTGAGAAGCTATTTGAAACAGCCCAGCCTGGTAAGATTCTTTCACTTGTGCACAATACCAGTAGCCACCTACTGAGTCTTAACACACAGAAGTTACCCAACTGAAGGGGATGCATCAAGAGGAGCATGGCCAGCAGATCAAAAGAGGTGATCCTCCCACTTTGCTCCTGCGAGACATCATCTCAAATACTGCATCCAGTTCTGGTGGCCCCACTGCAAGAGGAACATGAATCTGTTTGAACGAGTTCAGAGGAGGTCACAAAGATGATCCAGGGACTAGAGCACCTCTGCTAGGAGGACAGGCTGAGGGAGCTGGGACTGTTCAGCTGGAAAAGAGAAGACTCCAGGGGGACCTTATAACTACCTTCCTGTACCTGAAGGGAACCTACAGGAAGGCTGGGGAGGGACTTTTTACAAGAGTGTCCACCAATAGGACAAGATGAAATGGGTTTAAGTTAAAGGAGAATAGATTTAGATTGGACCTTAGGAAAAAAATTCTTCAGTACAAGGGTGGCAAGACTCTGGAATAAATTGTCCAGGGAAGCTGTAGATGCCCCCTTCCTTGAGGTGTTCAAGGCCAGGCTGGATGAAGCCTCGAGCAACCCGGGCTAGTTGAGAGGCATCCCTGCCCGTGACAGAAAGGTTGGATTAGATGATCTCTAAGGTCCCTTCCAGCCTAGGCCATTCCATGTTTCTATGAATCAGGCAAAACTGCTGCAGCAGTTTTTACTATTAAAGTGAGTTTGCCCTGTTACCTGACAAGGTTGGAGGTTTTTTAATTGGCCTTGCCCAGATCTGCAATTTATAACAGTAGCACCCTAAATGCATTCTACTTCAGTCTGAGCTTTTATCTCCTTTGTCATTCAAAGTTACAAAATTACTTTACCAGGCATAATCTATCATTTAGAGATTTGTTGCCTTTAAGATCTCACTGTCTTAAAAAGAATAGAAAAAGTAAAAATCAAGAGCAGAAAAGTTACATGAAGTGAAAAGAAAACATGAAAGTAAAGGTAGTGATGATAGTCCTTAAAAATTGACAACTAAATCAGTATACTACATCCAAACCAGCAGAATCAGAGAAGGAAAGAATGTATCAATCAGGAAAGACAGACTTTTTTAAGAAATACTAACAAAAATAAACTGGAAGAGTTATTTCCTTTGAGTACTCAGACATGTTAGATAAATGCAAAGTGTAGCCAATGTCTGAGCATGGCATTTGGGTACCTGCAACTGCCCCACACATTTCTCCCACAAGTATCACAGAGCCACAGGCCTGAAAGTGCCAACTGAGCAACTGGCAACGCAGCAGTGATACCTGAAATACAGATGCTGAAAATTAAATTTCATAACGAGGTCTCAGAATTCAAATATTTCAACTGAATAGTTCATCATTCCAACTTTCCAGAGGATGCTTCAAAGAGGAAAAGGCTTTGATAAATAATTTAATTCTTTAAACAAATAATTCAATTAATAAATGATTTTATTACAATTTTTAAAAGTATATGTTGGTATAGTTTTGAATCAGGAAGAATAAAAGAAACAGACTAGCCTGACACAGCTTGTCCTGTGAGTATCAGAAAAAGTGATGCCAGTGCCAAAAGAAAGTCCTTCTCTAAGTTTTCAGCAAAACTGAAAACTGGACGAAGGCTACAGATAGGCATCTAATTCTAGTCATCCACTTTTGAAAATCAGGTATTACATATAGAGAGTCAGTAAAATCCTCCCAAAAAATTTGTCAGACCCAAATAACACTTACCCTGTGTAAGATAAAATTAAACCAAAATTGAGCTTAACTATATTTTTTTTTATTCTTGTCTTAAATATTGCAATCTTGTTTATAACTTCAAATAAAACAGATGAACTTTATCCTATCTGTGATAGCGAGGTTACAGCAAAAAAATGTGGGTCTGTACTTAGAAGGTACCACTGAGATAACTGAAGTATTTTGGGGGCATGGCAGATGAAAGCTGTCCAGTAACACGAACTGCCAAACGCTGTATTCCGAGTTTTAGATGACAACTACTTTGCAACTCAGCAATAAGATGTAACTATATATCTTGGTGTAATTATGCCTCTACTTCTGTCTGAACTGAGAACAACTACATGAAATATTTACAAAGTTGTTTATTACCGAAAGTTCACATAATTTTAAAGTTATCAAGCAAGAAGAAAAGGTCAATTCTAATCAGTGAAAGCTTTAAGATTTTTAATTTATGAATTCTCTTTCATAAAAGTCCTTCGCACTAACCAAACAAGTCAACAAGCCAACTCAAAAATATTACATCATTCTCAATTTATACTTGCTGAAATCTATGATCCTGCAGTGTTTACAACCATGTATTCTGAACAGCTTTCTAAGGGGAGTAGGAAAAGCCAGCATCCTAACTATTTTTAGAGTGGAACTCAGTTAAGCTGGTGAAAAGGAATGTGTTGCTCATGATCACTGAAGAATAGACTCCACTGTCCTGTCACTGCAGTCCTGGGTTCTTATTCCTCATAGCACTCTTTGTTTCAGGGTATCTTTGTACTTAATAAAAAGAAGAAACAAAATACAGCCCTTGTTTGTACATGTTCTAGCCTCAATTCATGTTTCTTAATTATGAATGACTGGACTTGTCCACAGTCCTCCAGGTAAGGTCTTATGGCTTATACCCTTATGGCATTATCCCCTGTTCACTGAACCCACCCATGCTGGCCTCCCCAACTGCTTTGAGCGGCTCTGAAGTTACAGGATAAATTCCTTTGGTTTTGAGGTTCACCACTATGTCTTCTCCCCCTCCTTTTAAAAATCACACCTTAATTTCATACTACACCTCTTATTTTGCGGTGATCAAGTCCTTTCTGTACCACGTTCTAACTTCATTTTATATCGACTACATCTGCTAAAGAATCGGGTTCGTGCTAACGAAAACAAAGTGATACATTCTAAGTTGAGCGAGACTGCTCTTAATACTGATGTCTGAGGAAAATAAATAGTAGTGCTTTTTTTCCCCAAACACGACACCTGCTGTCATGTACGCTACAGCCAGTTTCTTAGTCACTTTACAGCTCTCCTACTAAGGCACACTGACCCCAGTTTAAGAAATACTTCTCAATCCATTTCCTGGATGCAGCCTTTGGTATACGCAGAAGAAACTCCACCGACAGTCACGCAGCTTCAGAAAATACAGTTCTTAACAACTACTATTTTGACTTTCTTAAAAAAAAAAATTCACATCTACACACGTTCATAATACCCTAATTATCCATCCACTTTCATTTCTAATCACTTATTAAAAAGGATAGGGGCTCATACTGAAACAGGGCACTAATCAGTAAGTGACACTGGTATCTTCAGTGAAAGAGCACCCTGTATTCTTTAAATCCCATCTTTTCTTCAGAAAACTATTACATGTGACAGTATTGAAGCCAATACTGGAATACAATGTTAAATCCAAATCATACTGTAAGCTATGCTTTCAGCTAAAAAGCAGTGGTTTATAATGACAAAAGTTAAGGATGCTGCAACTGTAGCAAATCTAGGACAAGCTCTATTTCTCACGGGCCCACGTTCTCCACAAGGAGTTTTTCACTGATGCTCAAGTGAAGCTCTTACAGGTGTGACTTGAGGAGACTGAAGACACTGTGCAGAGAATGTACACATCATGAATAAGGATTTCTGACATACCCTGATGGTGTCAACTTAAAAAAAACACCAAAATAAACAAAAACACATCCCACAACAACAAAAAACACACAACAAATAAAAACTTCCAATCTTAACATTTATTTCTGTAAATCGATTCCAACTTTACAGAGCAGAAAAGTAGCTGGGGATCTGCTGGCATGGTTAAGACCATGGGAAGCTACTTTAAACCAAACAGTATAAGGGAAATGCACTCAGTGCCTCAGTGCGTGTTTCACCGGCTGCATCAAAATATAAAAGAAATTAAGAGGAATCCAAGAATTGTATATGGTTATAGCCAAACAAACAAAGCAGTGCTTAATAATGCTTCATGTCTGTCTTTTGTGTTTCCCCTACCACACCACTCAAGAATTGAAAACACAAGGATTCTTTGCTACATCTATGGGCTCCCTTTTAACAGGTGGCGCTGGCACATTAAGAAGTCTTTAAACCTCGAGCATACAATTTATTCACATCTCTGCATGGACTAAATACAACCTCTGGCAGGACAAGCAACAGGAACTGGTCTTCCTCTGGAGCTCTTTATCCGGGACAACGTTCTACACACTAGACACTCTGAAAGAGGCTACTTCTGGAGATGCACTGCACTACATTCTTAGGTGTCTTGTATCCAGCTCTTCCACAGAGTCACACTTTTGGACCTGTCATCCAAGTATGATTCAAGCCATATTCTTGGATCGAGACCAGACAGCTCTCAGCTCCTGTGAGAACAGAGCTGGAGACAACCGGCGTGCGTTTCAGTTTGTAACTGTGTGCGTCCAAGGGGCTGGCGCTGAAGAGTCTACCATTACACACAAGCAATAAAGGTCTGAACTAACACAAATTATGCTGTACTTATTCCACTGACACTTACTAAAGATCAGCTGAGACTAATTTGTCCACATGGATAACCTTTAAAACTCTGACACTGAAATTCACACCTCTGACCAGTAAAGCATCATCTCCGGTTGCAAGTGCTAGAGCTACACCTTCATGCTAAGAAAGAATATGCTCAAAATGCACAAGATTCTCTTTATTATTCCCTTATGCCTGAGATATAACCATCTTTCACTATTTGTAATTTATGTGTATGTGCACTAAAAGCTGCATTTCTGTGTGCAGAAAGATCAACAGCTATTTATACAGCAAAATACTCTTCCCGACTGTTGTGCAGGAAATTCAGCTGCAGTTTATGCTGCAATAAAAGCATACAGATACACTGTTCAATAATTGTTCAATACCTGACAGTGTGCCTTAGTAGCAAACATTCTAAAGAGCATCCTGGACTCTATTACCAGAAGGAAAGCCAATAATCATGGGAAGTAATTACCTCTCCTCAGTAAGCATTCATCAGGTCACATATAGTTGCTGCATCCAGTTTTGAGCCTCCAGTATAGGAAAGACACTGGTAAATGCAGTAAGGAAGACCACTCCAAGATGCTCAGGAGGTTGGAACACTTGCCCAGTGTAGACAGGCTAATGGACCTCAGCTTGCTCAGCCTGAGGACAACAAGGCTTTAGGAGGACCCGATAGCAGCTTGCCAGTACCTGTGAGAGGGTCAATAAGAAGTCAGAGCTGGGCTCGACAGTGGTGTACAGTGGGAGGATGAGTCTGGAGGCAAGGAAAAACTCCCTCCCTGAGGAGAGCCAAGCAGTGGAACCAGCTGCCCAACCTCCATCGCTGAAGGTTTTCAAGCCTGCAACCTAGACTGACAGCACAGTTGAGCCTCCTTTAGGCAGGAGGCTGGGGTCCACTCAGCCTTCTTTTCTACTATCCTGAAGAAATCAGCACCATTACCAAGTCTGTCACCATTTGTACCCTTCTCCAGGTCATTTAGGAAGGTGTTTTACAGCACCAGTGTAAGCACAGGCACTTGCAGAACTTTGTCAGCAATATCCTCCCACTGGGAAAAAGCTGGACATCTTTTAGCTGTACAACTTTAGTAAAGAACCACTACAGAACTCCTTTGCAGAAAGAAGTCACAGACCTTAGTAACGTCCTTTGATTTAACACACTTCCAAGCATGAGACACAGGTTCAATATTTTCACTTGAAAAGTATCAAAGTGGAAAAGTGACCATTTCCTCCAACTTGACTGCATATTAAGTGTTTAGAACAAGGAAAGTAAGTGTGAAGAAGCAAAACAGGCAAAAAGTGAACGGCATTTTACTGTGCTACAAATGAAATGAAAGATCAGGAAGCCTCCAAAAAGAAATAACTTTAAAATAAAGTGGTTGTGTCAGTATTATAACAAAAAAGTTATGCCATTACCTCCATCAGCTTTTCTATGCAAAGGATATGCAAAAAAGAGAGCTACAGACATAAAGAAGAATATCTCCACTTATTGCTGTTACTTTACAGAATCTGTCCTTCTCCCTAAATAGAAAAAACAGCACAAAGAAAAGACAAGGCAGAGGTCACTTTGGAAACACTACCCCGTAGAATATGTCTAATAATATGTTTAAAAGTTGAAAACGGAACTGTCAGTGTTTTGCTTGACTGTGATTACTACCTACAGAAAAGCTGTGGTGTTGCACTTCTGGGGTTTAATTTCTATAAGAGAAAACAACTAAACATGGCATTGTACACCCATCGCTTACTGCTCTCATGCTGCTGGAGTATTTTAATGTGCATTAAATGCCACATAGTGACCAAACAGCTTCCTCCTACTGTCCCACTTGGCAGCTACTCGTGTTTACTAGTGGAAAGGATGGCAGGAATAAGCAGCAAGAAAATACAGGTGGAGGCAAGCAGTTTTGCTGAGTCTTTTCTAAGAAGTCCATTATCCCAATGACATGTAAAAGGAAACAAGGTGTTCCAACTGGTTTGGATGTGTCAACAGCATAACAAACTATGTATAACAAATAGTGTAACAAAGTGGCCACTTCAAAGGGAACTAGAACTAGCTCTGCTCTCAGTTTGACCTTGGAATTCATAGTATCATCTGCTTCAGACACCTCGTTTTTCTCAAATCTATTTATTCCTGAAATCTCTGTCCTCTGTAGTTAGATTAAGTTCATTCTAACTCATTCAGCCTTAATCACTTAGCATAACACACTAAAAGCAAGCTTACGAGAAAATGTCAAATACATCTTACGACTACAGATGAATTTTAGTCATTAACACAGCCCTCCACACCTATGAGTTCCCTTACGTGTATGGTCTCCTCTTGGGACTCCTCCCTGGCTTAAGACATGCACAAGATGTTGACCTACTTTTCTGTGTTGGTTCCTAAGTCATGAAGAAATCACAAGTGGTTCCAAGGCTGCGTGCCTAGATTTGGTCATCTAGGAAAAAATTCCAGGATCTAACAGAAATACAAAACATTCAAAACCATATTCCGGGCACTGAAGATGAAGAACAGCCTCTACATCCCTTTAGAAGGTAACTTCCATATGTTATTCACTTAAAACTACCTTTATGTTAACTTCACCAGCAGTGGAGTCCCACTTTAAGATAACGATGGAATTCAAATCCATATATGAATTCGACAGCTTTTACATCCCCTTTTATACACTTAATGAGAATGTATTTCTGTTGCTGCATAGAGGAAAAAATAAAAAATCTTACAACATCTCCATGACCCTCAGTAACAGGCCTAAGATACCTTTGTTGACGGTCCTGTATTCTATTCCCAGCAATATACTCAAAACCCCTCAAAAAATAACTGCAAGTCTTTTTTTCTCTGGCCTGTATGGGTTACAGCAATATCATTAAAAACAGATTGAAGAATATTTTTCAGCATTAGTACAAGATTGAAAAACACCCTCTAGAATTAACGCCAATGACATTACACCGACATTCTACCACGAATGAAGGTATTATTCAACATTTTACAGCCAGGCCATAATAATCAGTTATACTAAACTTCAGAGTCATTCCATTAAAAATTCCTTTCTGAGTAACTAACCTCAAAAGTCCCATTAATACAAACCTGGTACACAATTTATTTGTTTGAAGACAGCTTCTTTGGCTAATATTAATTTCCAGGGCAAGACACATAACTATCTCAGAAGACAAAGCTAATGAATTTTCTCCACTTAACTCATAAAAATCCTCTTCCTTGGCTTCTTACACATACATACTGCAGCATTTTTAAGTAGCACATCTCTTGGGTTTTGCTTGTTTGTTTTCTTAATACCCCCACTACAAAAACACAAACATATTTAAACTGCAAGACTTGCACGTTCTCCTAATTCTCACCAATTATGGAGACTCTCTACTGGACATAAGTTATTATAGTTTTAAACTTAGCAAATATTTTAGACGTGTTGCTATTGTCAAATTCAGCATAAACTCACCAGCATCAAATCTTCTCATCAGCTAAATATGTTAAAAATAGAAAGTACAGTTAGACAATGGAAAAAAAATGGATACTCAAGGCACAAACATGCACTTGAAATCAACACAGGACAACCTTGAAGTACCATGTTTTGATAACAATAGTGAAGCCTAACATTGGAAACAACATCACTATAAGCCAAGAAGGTAAAGGGGGCAGGTAGGGAACCATGCACGTATTAGGCTTCTATCCTCCGTACATTAACTCCGCCACACGCAGGGTTCAATGCTATCTGTACACACACTACTTGCTGTGGAGAGCACACAAAATAGCGAAAAAGAAGTGAAACAAAGTTTTAGTACTTTCCAGTTAACTAAAATTTTCAAAGCCAAATTATTATCAAAATGCTAAACAGCACAAAGCACAGGGCTCTTTCTGGGAACCATGGCTGATGTAGTTAGGAACAATCTTTAACATATTCAGTTAATGAGGAAACAAGAAACCCCTGTGTGGGAAGCAGCTCAGCAACATGACAATGCATATTCAACACCAAGCTGATCCCACATCAACATGACTGTCACCACCTTCATGAGTGTAAGTTGGGCCCAAAACAGCAACAGATCAAAGCCACTGAAAGTCTGAAGCAATTTCACTTGTCACATGAATTACTAATAAAGGGGTTACAGCAGTAACTTATGTCAGGTCATCTCTACCCCGCTGAATGCTTACCTTCTAGAGTGAGGCAACAACCAAGGCTGTAAATTATTATATGCATAACAACATAAACTACAACCATGACTTTCAGAGTTTCTCCTGCTCCTGTGTTATAAATTATGTAAATTCTTGCACATTAATGTTACCAAGAAGTCAGTGTTCCAACTCATTTGACAGGAAATGTTTACAGGAAAGCTTCAGTGGTTTTCAAGGTAAGGGAGAGGGTGTGGAGAGAGAAGAAAGTATCTTGGAAGTTAAGACTTTCTCAACAAGAGTTATCGCTGCTCTCCTAAATGAGGATAAATACCAAATTAAATAGGGGAGGGTGAAAGACAGGAAAGGAGAAAGCACTGCAGTCAAAAAAAAAATTAAAAAGACAAGAAAAACCATGTACATAACTCTGAAATAAAACCAGTACACTTATATTGAATGAAAAGTTTTCTTTAGACAGATGGAACTTTGGGTTAAAGAAGACTCTGTCACCGGAAACAAACTCTTGCTTTGTTATCGTAACTTCTCTGGCACCGTGCTTCAGCTTCTCCCTCTGCTCTGGCACTACCACCACCTTCTCTGCTGCTCTGCCCTCTGCTTCACCCATCACTCAGTGACCCCGCAACAACTCTGAACACACTTCTTTCCAGAGGGTTCTGTGCTTATAAATTCAATCACACTCAGCATTCCTACATCGTAGTAAAGACTCAGATGTTCACTACAACCTTACATTCCCCAGTCACAGCCTGCAAGCTTTTCCAGTTCATCTACTATGTGATGAGCTCTTCAAGAAAACCCAAGCTCAAGATGCTTTCCTGTCGTCTTGTAATCAAGAGCTGGTTTTGTTTGCAGTCAGTTCTTTAATTTTTCATTAGATTTTTCTCAAATCTAATTTAAACTTTAACCTAAATTTCCTCAAATAGATGTCTGTACCTTCCATGAAGTGCATCACCCTTTTGGTCAACTGCTTTAGCAAAGACACACCAGTATTCCAAAGGACTTATTTTGAACTGTAACTAATAGCAACTTTTTATACTTCAGCCTTTCGGGCTTATTTTACGTAAACAGAAAAAGTGGAACTCTGCCAAAAGTTGTTCCTGTTTCAGGAAAAAGCATCTCTCTATCCGCTCGTCTATGCCAAGTATTTGGAGATGTCTATCGATTCCAGATGGATCCACCAGTGCTGAACCTCAGGATGAGCAGCCAGAATCTGACTCATCACTTCTAGAAGTTCGGTACAGCACCCATGTTTACAAGTAAAGGTATATTTTAAAGATGACAAAACGACAACAACATTCTATAGTAATTACATTAAGTGTGCACCAATCTATCTTCCAGCCTTATATCTCATGTAACTACCACAAACACTCAGTTACTCAGTTACAATTCTTTATCAATGCATTTAAAAACAAACAAAAAAGAAGCGATACTGAGAAAACTAAGTGGTTATTTTTTAAATATGAGAGGCCATAAAAGCATATGATTAAAAAACTGAAAGGGATACATTTTTTGAGTAAAAGATAAACATTCAAACAAAAAGAAATCAGCCTTTTAATGTTTGTTTTTACAAATCACCTATGCTTCTAAACAGCATTTTCTTCCTGACCCACTATCAGAACATCACCACTTCCGGCATAACAATGGATCTGTGAAGGTGACAGATTAATGTCTGTCTGGGGCATAAATTTAAGAAATAGAACTGGTCAGAAACAAGAGCACACTACCAAGGGAGGACAATGCTCAAGTCAGCTTTCTCATTTTACAGCCCTATAGGAGACAAATGCCAGCAGTAACCACACTGCACTAGTTTGTACAGAAGAATCCTGGGCACCTCTCTATGCCAAAACAGGATGAGAGGACAAATGGTACAAAAAGAAATCAGAGAAGAAAAAGTCACTGATATTAGCGTGAAGTTGCAAAAATTCAAAGACATGACACAGCTGCAACTATCTAAAAAGGCCTTTTTAAACTGCCGAAATTATTTTCTGATTTACACACACATACACTAAATAACCACCATATCAACTGTAAAAAAAAAAACCAAACACTTGAACATTTAAAAGTGGTACGGTTAAATAAAAAAAGCCTTCTTGTAGAGGGAATTGTACTAAGAAGTAAAGAAACCAAGTTTCTCTGAATATCTACCATACAAAGCCTAGACCCCTGAATACATTTAGTCCTGCAAATGGAAGCATCTGATATTAATTCTAAAACTATATATCATGCCAGTTTCAACATCTGCCTGGACTTGCAAGATTCTGTTAGTTGCAACAGCTTTTGTTCTTCAACTTTCTACCAGGACAGATTTTCTCCATGGCATATTTAACAGAACTATTTCCAAATATGTTTGTTCTTAAACTTTCCAACTAATAATTCTACAGTCATAAAATTGTTTTCTTCCACAGTTTTTTCCTCATACTACACATGCACACAGAGTGCACTTATTTTGCTAAGGAAACCTCATAACCAAGTGTATGTGTATGTTTTTTACAAACTCAAAATCCTACATTTTGTAAATGGAAAAGTAAACTCAAACTAGAAAAAGAAAAGGAAGCACAAGAATATTTTAAAAGGTAAAGGCAGGGGAACATAAAGAGACTGAACCACTGCACGCACTTGTCTGAAATAAACAGTTCACAGTAATACTAGCGGAAATAGAATGTTTTTTAATTATGTTGTGTAAACAGACATAATAACAGAACACAAGGGAAAAGCAGTTCCCTGAAAGCTTAAATATCTTCCATGGATGTGCAAGATCTCAGCGAATTCTAAAGGGTCAAGAAAGGCAAACTGATTACGTGTACGAAAGTAACAGATATTATCAGATCAACACAGAGCATTGCCTGGCCTTTACAACTCTTTCACGGGAATGCTGAGCAAGTACAGGACACAGACGCTCTTTTATATTTTGCAATCAGCTAAAGCTGCTTTTCAGAAAGATGCCCCTTGTAGTTAGAACTGAGTATATCTCTGGCTTTATTGAAGTCAAGGCTCTCATTGGCTTTGAGCAAACTCGTGGCTGTGTCACGTCTCTGATACTGGGTCATTTGTTCTCAATCTCCACGTTTGCTTTACTGAATCTGAATTTTAAAGCTCATACAAGTCTGAAAGTGTTTGGGTGTTTTCAGTAACTGAAACAACAGGTCCTCAACGCAGCAGATTCACACTTGAAGAGCCATGCTGAAACCACACTAGGGAGTTAACCTCCTATTAATAACAGATCATCCTCATGAACCAACATAATAAAAGGCAGATTATTTTCTTGCAAGCAGGCGTCTTCTTTAAAAGAACAGGTACCGTACTGGCACTCCAAATGAGGTCAAGAGTGAATGGGCCCGAGTTAAACTAAGTGTTAAGTCACAGACAGTCACCTCAAGCAGATGTAAGATTTAGTTTAAAAAAGTAATCTTTTACTACCCTTGCTCAATCTATAAAGGTGTGTCAAACACTTGTCTTTTCAAGGGGGAATTGTCAGAAGCTGACACCTACAGAAAGAGAAACAGGCACCACCAGAGGAGGATAACAGGCCTTAAATTTTTGTTGCGTAACACTTCTTTACAGAAAACTTTGTTGCTTGCCACTTCAGTGACGAGATGGCACAGAACTGAAGCATTACACTTAAGTTCAGCTCAGTGTGCCTTTACGACTCCACCAGAAAGCACAATCTAGAAATTCTGTATCTACTCACATAAAACGAAGAAAATTTGCAAAAGTAAAGTGAAAAGGGTTTTCTTTTCAACTACATCAACCTACTTGATTTCTCTTCTCTTATGAATGTATCATTTAGCTTCCAGTAAAGATTGTGCCACAAAACTAGGTCTCCAGAGACAATAACAGAACCAGATTCCATAAATTTGACTTACTTCCTACAGGCACATAGAGGTTTCCTCCACTGTAATATTACACAACAAACATCAAACCCTTCTATTAACTGCTCCACTGCCCCCAGCCCACCTGCAGCTGGAATTAAAGTCTTGTGCATGTGTCAGAAAGCAGAATACGTTCTGTCCTCCGGCCAAGGGTGACTATACCCACCACCCACACAACAACTGCTTATTTGCATACTTTAAGAAATTTTATTCACTACGTAATTTCATAACTAGCAAGGGCAGAAATGATTAGGAGAGGATGTCAGCATAATGGTACATGTAAGCAACATGCTCTGTGTACTTTGTTATGCCACAAGTAACCACAAGTGTAAACATACTCCCAATATGCTTCAGCAGCTAAGGGAGAGCCAGAGGAAGGCTGCACACTCAGCTGTGGATGGCAGCAGTTTATGCACTCATAAAACCTTGTATTCTTCCAACATAAATTAAAGACAAAATCACAAGTGTAGCAATGCATGATTTAAAAGGCAAAATTGTTATTATTATTCCCACTGATTAAACAGTAACACAGATGGCTTGTCATCAATATTAAAGATCAAAGCACAGTTTCAAGAGGAAGAATCATAGAATGGCCTAGGCTGGAAGCGACCTTAGAGATCATCTAGTCCAACCTCCCTGTCATGGGCAGGGACGCCTCTCAACTAGATCAGGCTACTCAAGGCTCCATCCAACTTGGCCTTGAACACCTCCAGGGAGGGGGCAGCCACAACATCTCTGGGCAATTTGTTCCCAAGTCTTGCCGCCCTCATACTGAAGAATTTCTTCCTAAGGTACAATCTAAATCTATTCTCCTTCAACTTAAACCCATTTCCCCTTGTCCTATCAGTGGACACTCTTGTAAAAATTCTGCCTCCACTGTCTGCATGTCTAACATATGAGTTATTGGTGTCTTATGTGATTTCTTACATGACTACACCAACAGAAAGAGTCACCAATTGCTCTGCAGGGGCTGAAAAAGCTTTAGAGAAGTAACTATAACACATATGAGTTAGTTCTCCAAGAATTTAATAGACCTTCACTGTTTGTAACAGCCACTCCTTCAGACTCAAAACCTGTGCATCCCACAAGGTACAAAAGCACCCTATGTAGCACACAATGCCTCAGAACAAGTAACTTTGCAGTTAAGTAAGAGCTAAATAGCACACAAAGAAATACAAATGGAAAAATGGACATTAGGGAAAAGACGGATGCTAGTATCCAGAAGAGACACACGATTTGTGTATGTACCTGTGTTCTTGTAGTGCAAAGAAGATTAAGATAATGCTTAAAGACTTTTTTTTTTTACAAAAAAGTATTTTTCTTTTTTAAGTCCCTCCACTGGTCATGGTTCTTATGGCCATTTACTCACAGAAAAGAGAAGATCCAGAAAGTCTCCTAAAGTAACAGTTCTCTTCAGCAAAAAATATCCCAGAAACATAAGACATCACCAAAAGAAAGTCTTAAGGATTCATAAAATATAGAAAATTAATTAACACACTAAGGATCGAAGCACATCTCTTTGATTAAATAATCTATCCATAGGCCTACATAAACCAGTTAATGGTGCCATTTAATGTTGTCTCTCAACCAAATAAAAAGATAAAGCTAAATTATGAAATCATATTTTAACTCAAAAAATCCATTCTTTCTTAGACAGCAGTAACTGCAAAGAGAATGCAATTACCCAGCTGAGTTAGGGCAGCACCTTTTTTTAGGAGAACACACTGCATGTCTCCTACGTGCAGTATACACTTCCTTCCTCGAACTGAAGCACAACAGAGACGAACAACACCAACACACCTCTACCAGCTTTGAACAGTGCTGAAAACAATTCCGAGGCAGCCAGAGAGGAAGCGGCATCTGCCCGTTAGTGTGCAGCGCTGCGCCTGGCTACCGAAGGCGGAGGAAGGCAGGAGAGCCCGGGACAGCTGCTGTGCTCCCTGCGCTCCGCTGGCAGGGCAGGGGCAGGCAGCCGCCCCGAGAAGGGCAGGAGGGGTGGGCAAAACAGGAAGGCCAGGCTCGTCCGTTGCAAACAGCGGAGCAGCAGCCTCCAGGATCTCCGTAACACAAGGGCCGGCAAAGCCCCGGGCACAGCGCACGGTC
>NW_009709904.1:2425-4415 GCF_000703405.1 Apaloderma vittatum | reverse complement strand
TGGCGCGATCCACGCGTCTGCGACACTCCCCGTCCCCCAGGGCCGGCGCGGCCAGGCCTGGAAGAAGCCCACAATGGAGTGTGAGGTAGAGTACGGACGGTGACCACAAGACAGTGTTTCTCAGGTATCTCCTTCCTTCCTTCTCCTATCTGCAATGACTTAAAACGAGTGCGAGACATCCTTCCAGCCGGAAGTCTGCTGGGCTTGCCGAGTCTCTGCGAGAGCTTTAGACCCTGCCGCTGCTACGGAACCGCTTAGAGGGAAGGTCTAAGCGGGACACTTTGCTTGCTCCGTTGTTCCGCTGCCGCCTACGCTGACAGGAGGGTGAGCAGCCTCGAAGTCTCGGGCTGGGTGGCAAACTGCGGGACAAGGGCTCCCCAGAGAGACAGGCAGAGCTGCCTGGGAATTAGTAGTGTAGTGATATGGAATGTGTTATTTCACAGGAATAAATTCCTTCTGATCAGACAGACAAAAAAACTGGCAATCTGTACAAACTCAAAAGAATCCATTTTCAGAAAAATAAATTACTAAGGGGAGAGGAGGGTCCATTTCTCAATAAATACGTGATTCAGCTCACCTAAGACTTGGAAATTATCTGGGGAGGGGAATCTAACATTTGGGTCCACAAAGGTTATTCTAAATACATCTGCAGCCCCAAACCTCCCCAGGCTCCCTTCTGCCCTTGAAAGTCCCACATCCTTCCAAGCCGCAGGTTTGGCTTCTGGTCGGCCGGCCGCACGGGGGATGGTACGCGTCCAAAACGTGTCCTTGTGCCTGAAGTCCCAGGTGCTTGGAGTGTAAAAGAAAACAGGTCTTTTGGATTCCACCTTCTAAAACTACATGTACCCGCCGCTTCACGGGAGGACGATGGTGGTCCTGAGCAGGACGCCGCTGGGAGCCTCTTCCTAGCAGGTATAAATTGTCTTCTCGACAGAGGAGCGATGCAGACACGGGGAGTCAGTTCTGCTGTAAAATGAGGTTTTCCAGTTCGTCTGCAGATCGAAGCAGAAACGCCGCCGACTCTCGGTAGCCGGCGATGAGCTGCCGCACCGCGCTGATCTCCGTGGGGCTGAGCTGGGCAGCCTGCATTCCCCTGCTGGTGCTGTTGGAGGGGGCCGTGCTGGAGGCCCCACCTTTCATGCTGAGGTCGGTCGGACCTGCCAAGGAAAAGCGAGAGGGAAGCTCAGGCAGAGCAGTCTCGCCCGTGTCTGTCCCACCATGGGGAGATTCCCTGGGGGAGCTGCCGCTCCTGGGCCTCTGCAGCTGTCCCAGGTCACACCCCCCGCACTGCTACAGATCTGCAAAAAGTCACGAAATTATCGAGTCCTCCAAGAGGCAGGAACATTGCAGCTGCTGCAGGCACGACTGCAGCCCTGTCTGCGTGGCTTTGCCTGGAAGGCTTTGGCAGGAAAGCCAGGCTACAGCTCAAGGAGTGGCACAGCCAGGTAAAGCAGGGGAAACACAGAATTTAGCTTCATGTTGGACTAGGAGAAGCCAAACAAGGTGCAACAACCACACAATCAACGAGACATGAAGAGGGAAGCTGTGTGTTAGAGCTGTGGCACTAGTTTTGGAGAGGAGGCAGGAGAGGCTGCAGCTGGGGGTAAGGAGAAAGAGAAGACACTGAACTAATCAACCCCTTGGCTCCGGACTGGAGTGGCACAGGGTGATGGAGCTGCTGGTGATGCTGGAGAAAGGCTTCAGGAGGGCTGAGCTCCTGCTGGGTGGCCTCACACCAGGGTGGGACACCAAGGAGGGTCCGGGCGGTGCAGCAGTTTGCAGAGCAGCCCCCCCAGACCAGGTGGGTCCCGCTGGGAGGGGCGGCAGGGAGGGGAGTGCGTCGCCCCAGGGCGGCGAGGAAAGTGGCCAAGGGAAAGCAAGGCCAGAGCAGCAAATGCTGTGGGAGGGGTGGCACCAGCAGAGAACTTCCACGCCAGGCTGATCAGCCCTGCCAAGGGGAGGAGGAAGAGGAGGCTCTCATGCGAAAGCA
>NW_009709904.1:2085-2345 GCF_000703405.1 Apaloderma vittatum | reverse complement strand
GCTTGAGCAAGAATTGCCTTGGGTGGGGGATGGAGGGAGAAGGTGCCTCTGGGCAGCAAACCCCGGCAGGCCTCGTGCTCAGGGAGGAAGGGGAAGGCGCAGCAACTCGCGGCGTTCCTCACCAGCACTCCGACAGCACGCTGGTACCTCTAAAGGGCTGGCAAAAGCTTGGGCAAAGGGGAAAAAAAATTTAATCGCAAAGCAGAGGTTTAAAAATCCATTAGAAAGCGGGTGCTGCCACTCTGTGCTGCAGCTGGGGC
>NW_009709904.1:0-1775 GCF_000703405.1 Apaloderma vittatum | reverse complement strand
GGGGAGGGCAGGGGCAGGGCAGGAGCCCAGAGGTTGCTGGGGGAAGCAAAGGCAGCCTGGAGATGGCCAAAGGACCAGCGTGGGCTCCAGCCCCACCGGCAGGGCAAAGCCCCGTCCCGCACTTTGCTGCCAGGGAGTCAGCGGGTACCGGGGCACCTCCTCAAGCACCTGCTTGGCTCCACTTTGCTCCCCGGCTCCCAACTCAGCTGAGCCCTCAAGCCTGCCTGATGTTCTCCTCCTGCCCTCCTGCCCTGCAGCCTCAGCGCGGTTCCCTCGGCTGTTCTCAGGCTCCCAGCCCCTCGCCACCCTCCCAACCCGCAGCAGGAGCTGGCCATGCCCTGGGCACTGCTGCGGAGGCCCCGACTTCACCATCCTCATCCCCGAGAGCAGCTGACACAGGCTGGGGAAGGAAGGACTCACACGAGCAATGAGATCAGGGCAGAGATAGGCACCCGCTCCTGTTAATAATTAATAGCTGGGGCGGATTCTCCTTTTTTTTTTTAAGTGACACTCCTTGCCTCTACCAGTGCCACCCTAGACTGTCCTTCCAAGTTCAGTTCAACAATTAACCGCCTGCTGATGAGGCAAGCTGAGCACCCAGGCAGAGGCAGGAGAAGAAGAGGGCTGTGCCGCCGCTTACCGTTACTGTGGTTGCCCGTCTGGAGGGAGGCAGGGGGCTGCAGGCTGCCCCCCAGGGACCCGTAGCCACGGTAGCTATAGTTCAGGCTTCCATTGATGTAGACTGGGTCTTGGGAGTAAGATGAAGCTGGCAGTGAGTAGGAGGAGTGGGTGATGGCTGTGGAGTCTCTGGAGTGCTGCTTGTCTAGAGCGATCGGTTCGTCCTGCATGGAGGAAACACAAACTTACTCCAGCGAGGAGCCCCGTGTCCTCTGCAGATGGTGGGAGGGACACCTCCTGCAGCTGCAGTGTGGCCAACCCGGACCAGTGTCCCCGTCCCCACTGCCCCGAGTCTGGAGACACACCATGGGGCCCTGTTTTGCAGTCCTCTGACTTTCAGAAAGGCTTTTAAAAAAGCTTCGTGAAATGGCTCAGGAAAGTTTCTCCTGCTCCCCGCCCTGCTCCATCAAGAGGGACAGAAATCTACTCGAGAGAGTCCAAGGAAGGGCTTCAAGGATGATGAAGGGACTGGAACCGCCTTGTAAGGAGAGGCTGAGGGACCTGGGGCTTTTTAGTCTGGAGAGGAGAAGACTGAAAGGGGATCTAATTAATGTGTATAAATAATGAGGGCTGGGCTTCAAGAAGGAAGGCACAACCGCTTTTCCATTGGCCCTGTGATAGGACAAGGGGCAATGGATTCAAGCCAGAGCACAGGAAGTTCCTCCTCAACACGAAGAACTTCTTTTACTGTGCGGGTGCCGGAGCCCTGGCACAGGCTGCCCAGAGAGGTTGTGGGTCTCCTCTGGAGACTTTCAAGACCCGCCCGGACGTGTTCCTGTGTGACCTGCCCTAGACTTTGTGATCCTGCTCTGCCAGGGGCGTTGGACTCGATGATCTCCAGAGGTCCCCTGCAAACCCAAACATTCTGTGACTCTGTGATTCCTCCGCCCACCTCCGGCCACAAGCGCTGTACCTGGGAGGTCTGGTAGATCTCCAGCCGCATCCTCTTGGCTGCTTTCCGCGTTTCGCTCTCGCAGGCGGCGGCCAGGATGTTCTCCGCCATGGCCGAGGTCAGGTGTGGCGGCGTGGGCCTGGTCTGAGGAGACACAAGCAGAGAAGATGCTCAGGCACCTGTGGCCCTGGGCGCGGTGGCAAGC
>NW_009709903.1:0-15436 GCF_000703405.1 Apaloderma vittatum | reverse complement strand
AAAAAAAAAAATCAGGCAGATAATGAAGATTCAGATTTTACAGCACAAAATTGTTTGAAGAGGAAGCCTGTAGGACAGAAATATTTAGCCATTAGAGTGATAGAACGAGGGTGGATTCTAACAGTAGGTAGCAAAGATGTTTTCTGTGATGCTTTTTAATCTTCATTCTATTTATAAGGCTGAAAGGCTAAACCTCACCCTGCTTTTGTGTCATTTGACCAGTGGAAAAAAACTATTCCCCCAAATCAGTCTTTAGTGTCTTCCCTAATTCTAAAAAAGCAGGCTTTTAAGGAGTCAGCCATCCTATCCTGGAAACATTTTTCTGGTGTGGACTTCATAGTAGACTCTCATTAAACATTTAAATCTTACAAATGGGGAAAGCGTGCAAATGTTCTAAGAAAGGAATGTGTTAATTAAAGTACAAAACATGAAGACAAATCAAGAGATTTTAAGGACGAGGAAAGGGGAAAATACTTCATAATTGTCTCCATGTGATGTCGCAGTGTCCAAGAACAAGCAACAAGAAAAAAAGTCCTTTAAAAGGCAAACAAATGATGCCTATTCGATCTGAAGATAAAAAAGAGCAGTAAGCAGATTTTAGAACAGAATACTATGTTTCTTCGTTATATATTCATTACTTTTATCTTATATTTCTGAAGTGATAAACCTGACTCTAAATATTCTGACACACAGCTCTTACACCATATCACTGGGCACTGCAAAAACATTTTTCAGTGGCAAGTTCCTTGAGTGTCTGTCATCTTAAAGGTGTTTCCAAGAATCGTAGAATTATCTACCACTAAATTGCAAAGGTTTCATTGTAAACAGAGTTATAAACTGCAAAGTTATGGAAAGACACAATTCTTGTCAAGGGAGTTGCCAAGTTTCTTTGACAAGGAGGGAAGTAGTATACAAGAAGTAGCTGAGGGTCTGCACTAAAAGTAGGTGTCACTCTGAGCTCCCATAAGATTGAGATAAGGTTGTCTTTTTTCTCTTCCTTATGTAGACGCAAGATCAGAGTAAAGTATGGAAGGATGCCTTATGCTGCTGCATATAATATTAGGAAGGAAGAAAAAAACAAACAGATTTTAACAGTTACAGTATGGGCTTGACACTCTTGCAGAATCCCTAAATGTCTTTAATTTTTGCCTCATTTTCAGTGGTTGGGATTAGTTTCTTAATTTTAATTCTCAAAAGAGAATAAGAAATTTTGTAAACAAAGTGGAATGTCTCAGTAAGGGAGACTGAGAAATATGAATGATACTGATGATTCTAAGGACTTACCTTGTATGTGGGATCAAGTCCCTCTCTATTCAGTTGTTAAAAATGAAACAGCTTTCATGAAATGAACTGTAACAGCCCGGCAGAACATCTGGTCATCTAACAGGACAGTCTTTATGGTGAGTGAAACTTATTTTCAAGTCGAAAATACAGTTCAGGAAGAATTTAGATCACTTGCGTTTTAGGAAACAACTGCCTCCATTAGTCTATTGGTTATTCTTTGCTTAAGTTGTGGGATATTGCCTCTCTTTTTTACCAGGAAATCCTATTATGGAGGTAAAATCCTAGTCAGCAGAGCTTGCAAATGTACCAAACAGTGGCTCCAAGCACGCAACATTTATTGTATCCAAAGATGACTTCCTGAAAGTATCTGACCACTTCTCATGGAGGCTGTTTTTCTTCTTCTCTCTTGGCTATTCTTTGGAAGAAAGTGACTCCATGAATTTGGTTAGAACATATGTTTTCCTCTCCAAGTAAATTATAAGAATGATAAGGTTCAAATCAAGCTATAGTATGGTTAGTAAAGGAGAAGGAGCCTGTTCCTTCCATTCTTTGTGCCCCAGTAAAAGATTGAGACTCATTTAATATTAAAATTTCCCCAGATTTAAGAGATTAAATAAGTGGTAAAGTCAGAGGAAAGTGTTGTTAGGGAAAGTGACAATGAAAATATTATCCATCCTGAGGAATATAAACAATCACTCAAGACAACACAGGCAGCATTTCTGGTGCCAAGAGAGAAAGAAAAGCTAATTGCACATGAGAGCTGGGGCTAGAAGATGGAAATGACTTACAGAACTGAAGAGCAAGGGGCCTGTGAAAGTCATTCAAAGGTCAGAAGAAACCACATCAGAATGAACCAAAGCTTACCCCTCTAGAGCACTCAGCACTTCTATCACAAGAAACCACATCAGAATGAACCAAAGCTTAACCCCCCTAGAGCACTCAGCACGTCTATCACAAAAGGTAGTTAAGTAGATCAATACCACAATTCCATGAACCAACCTTCCATCTAACTCTCCTACACCAAACTCACTCATCATAGCCACTGTGTTCTCCCTAGTCATAACACATTACCTAACAGTCACATAATTATAAGAGTCGTGTCTTAGCCCATGGACATGGTAAAACCTTGCCAAGGCCACCATAATCTTATGTTACCCTCCCCAGACTGCCTGTGGTATGCATTATCAAAGAGGTTCAGGTTGCAATTCCATTTCATTTTTTTGTGTTGATGGAGTTCGGGCTCAAGCAACTATATTACATTAAGCTAGACAGCATAATACTAGAAAATGGAATATCCTCCTCTGTGTCCCCCATTTTACAGGTAAACCACTCAACTCTTCCGAGAAATAAACAAACAAATGAAGGCAAATCAGACAGAGACCAACCAATAGCCAACAATTTTAGCTGCATAAAGCAGTATCCTATTGATTTTCACAAATATTACAGTAGGATGTTTGGATAATTTAAACCAACAGAATCTTCTTTGTCAATGTAGAGTCATAAATTCACACTAAATTTCCTAAAATGTATGACTGCTGAACATAATCCTAGTAACTCTTTAGCATTTGTCTGTTTCTAAAGACCTTATTTCTGACAGTCTTCATGCTAATCTTCAGGGATAATTTTGCGTTAGACCTTCCTTTCACTAAATACATTCACTGGTTCAGATGGTCGGGTTCAACATCCATTTCTGGTGTCCTTGGAAAGACCTGCTGTCAGAGAGAGAAACAGCATTGCCTCCTCCTCTTTCCACAGATCAATAGAAATTCCAAATTAAAAACAATAAGTAAGATTCTTCTTTAAATGCTAGTTATTCTATTTAGTTTGAGGGGAAAAAAAGAGAAGATTTGAATTTTCTTTATGTGTTAATTATATGTTGCTTTTAGTTTGTTCACTTCAGCAGACAAATACAGATTATGCAGCTACATTTGTCAAGAGGCTGAAGGCAGTTAAACCTTCTTTCTCAGTCTCATTTTTCCAAGCCAGGACTGGTTTTTTTTCATCCTTCTAATAACCCACACAGAACAACATGAATTTCTATAAATTAGTAGATGCTTTCTTTCGTGTTTGGATGTATTAAAATACTTCACTGAGATTTTCTCTCTGATCTTGAAGCATGTATATTTTAAAATGAAAGAATACATGAAATAAATATGCAATTTACCTCATACTTACTGTATGAGGTACCGCTCAGTAATTTTTCTATTGCATAGAAATAAACCCATGACTATTAAGTCTGAATTTCCCTCCTAAGGTAAATCAAAATGCTCCATACTTAGGACTCGAATTATTCTATTTTTTCCCTGTAAGCCTTCTGTTCAGTTCCTGAATCAACATGATATATATATATTAGGGCTTTATCAGTTTCAAAAATGGAAGTAATTTGTGTGTGTTTGTGTGTAAATAGTTAGGACTGATTAATGATCATAGAGTCATAGTATCATAGAGTCGTAGAGTCATCATAGAATCATAGAATAGTAGAATGGTTTGGATTGGAAAAGACCTTAAAGATCATCTGGTTTCAACTCCCTGCCATGGACAGGGACACCTCCCACTAGACCAGGTTGCTCAAAGCCCCATCCAGCCTGAACTCACCCATCCCTGACTTCCAGGGATGAGGCATCTCCAACAACTCATGGCCCTCCTCTGGAGCTGCTTGAGCAGATTCATGTCTTACACTGGGAAGCCCAGAGCTGAACGTGGTATTGCAGGCCGAATCTCACAAGAGCAGAATAGAGGGAGAGAATCACCTCTCTTGAGTGATGATCGTGATTAGAGTCCTTGTTATTTTGGGAATTTTCACCACCCTCTCAGATCTGGAATAGGTAATAAATGCATTACATAGCATCACACTGCAACTTAGATGTATTCTGTCTGCAGTTTTGTGATCTGATTATCAAAGGTGTCTTTAAGTCATTCAGACAGAGACGGAAAGTGTTTTATAAGTCGGGTTTCTCTTTCTATGTTTTTCTTATACTAGAGTTTTACACTACTATTTGTTCATAATTATGAATTATTATAGATTACCACATGATTAGACAAAATATATACGGCAGGGTTAAATAGATCTGCTAAAATTGTCTACAATAAAAAATTGTTACATATAGGCAAAAGAGTTCAGAGTGCAGTGATGTCTAGAAACGTCAGGTGGAAAAAGTGAGTTCAGACTCCCAGCTGAATGAGAGCATGAAATCTATCTCCTATGCCCATTAAAGCAGTGTCTTTGTTCGAGCTAAACGAAACCAATTCTGTTCAGCGATTTTTACTTTCCACCTAAAGGCTGCACATTCTGAAGTTAGCAGCATGTTTTTGCAGACAGTGTTTGCTACTGACAGTGATAACACCTGATGTTCGTAGTTACTGCCTGGGACTGGGATGTAGAAAAGCTCTTGCTGATACTTATTCTTATAGTGACCAAGGCCACTGCTGGCTCTTGTGTGCCACGCTGGGGTTGCCGGGTAGTAAGAGGGGTCACAAGGAAGTAAAAGGTTGCACCTCCAGGGGACAATAGACAAGACAGGTGACCAACATACACATTTCATATATGTCATATTCAGCATAAAATGAGTGATCATGAGGATTTAGGTCTCTTTCTTCTATGGCCATAGTCCAGGGAGGACTCCATCCAATCTTCTGCATTTGATCCAGATCCTGAATCCAATTCTCGTATCCAGCTCCTCTGCTGCTGAGCCTGGGACTTCCCCGGTGCTGCCTGCTCCTCATCATCAGTAGTGATTTCTATTAGGAGGAGTTGAGTTCAATATCGAGTTTTTATATGTGTATATAGTTCTTTACTTCATTATTTCCTTATTCATTGAAGCTGTTTTAGTTTTCTTTGTTCCAATCCATAAGTCTCTCTGCCTCATTCCTTTTTCCTTCCCGTTTCGGAGGGAAGAAGGGGTTAGAGAACATCTGTCAGAGCTTAGTGGTTGGCCCAGGTCTAACCTGCAACAAGCATCATCCTGTAGATAAACAGTGGATGCAACTTCTTTCTCTACAGCAATTATGAGTTGTTTACTAAATAGAAAATTCTGTAAAAACTCTTTATTTAGCTCAATTACTTACCCACAGTGTTGTGAGAATAGTTCCATGTTAGCAGAAGAGAAGAGAAATACAATCTTTTTTTCTCGTGGATTTCATGTTATTGAAAATTCAGTGTGAGTTTCAGGCATCTGACAGTTCAATTATTGGTGGGACGTTTTGCTCCTGGCCCTCATCTCTTGGCTCGGGGGCTGGTTTCCCTTCGTACAGATGTCTCTATCATTAAAGACCGAGGCAAAAAAGACATTAAGCATTTCAGATTTATCCTCATCCTTTGTCACTGTATTTTCTCCTGGGTCTAGCAGGGGATGGAGGCTCTCCTTGGTCTTTCTTTTGTTATCAATATTTTAATAGAAGCTTTTCTTGCTGTCTTTTACTTTCAAAGCCAGATTAATTTCTAGCTGGGCTTTGGACCTTCTAATTATCTCCCTGCATAACCTAACATTATCCTTGTACTCATTTTAAGCGGTCTGCCCGTTCTTCCAGAGGCCAAGAGCATTACTTTAATTCCTGAAACAATCACATTACCCTGTTACTTTGGAAAAAAAAAAAAATTTTAAAAATTAATATTATTCAGTGTTACACAGTTTTAGAGATTCTGATACAGAGAAGTAAAAACTTTTAGTCAGACATTACCAATGCAGCAAATAGTTTAGTGAAATGTAAATATAGAGTTAAGTCCGTTAACACTGTAAATAGTTTAGAAAGATACTAACCTTCTGTCCCAAGAGAACTTAGATAATGGGAGCTGCTAGTGCACATATAGACATAATAATGGGAAGTATATTGTCTATAAGGGCCTGGTGGAAATTTACTAGCTAAAATCCTTCTAACAAGCAGCAGCAATGAACTACGTAATAGTTGTGATGCTTTGAGACTTATATCTGAGAACGGAACATAAGGCTACTGTGAGATAAAGAGGTACAGGGTGCCTCAAGACTGCAGACCTTGCTTATCAGCAAGAACAGGGAGTAAAAGCTATGGTTCACTAAAAGAACATGATAATGAAGAGGAGGACTACTGGCCTTCCTCTAGAAGACCCTGGTCCACGACCCCCAGACAGCACTGCGCATGCAGCAAGAGGAGGAGGTCCAACATGCTTATCTTAGAACTAACTCAACCTACCCTCATGAATATGTATGCTTTTGTGTAATAAAAATCTGTCTGTTTGGTCAAATGGTGTGTAAGCTTTGAGGAGAAATTCCCTTGCACCCGACACCAAATAAACATACCTGCTTTATAACGCTCTGTGAGTTGTAGAGTTAGTTTCCGCATGTCAATTCCTATCAAAATTAATGTAACATACCAAAATAAATAAAAATGTGGGCCTTTAGTTCACATTTCCTCAAGTTTTCTATAGGATACCATACAGCTGTTGAACAGTATATAGATTTCCTTCATCTTTTATTTCATATATAAGACCCAATTTGCTATACAAGTTACAACCATTCAAGCGATAGTAGACTCTTGGATTAAGTAATTGATAGCCTTTTCTTAAGCTTCTATAGTTGTCACATCTTCAGACTTTTAAAGAAATATTCTCCCTTTGCCAACAGATTGAGCTGGTTCAGCACAAGTAGAATGGGTTTAGTGTTACGGTGGTGTAGGGCTGTGGGTTGGACTTGATCCTAAGGTCCTTTACAACCTTGATGTTTCTATGATTCTATGATTTGGTGAAACTGATGCTCTTGTTTTTATATACGAACATGTTCTTTGACTAAAATGGAAAGTAATGGGAGAACAATATGTACTATTCAAGAAGGAAGTTATAGGAATAAAAACCTGTATTTCTAACAAGCTACGTTAAACAGAATGATTCAAAGCCTTTGGGCTATGGGAATTCAAGTTAAAAGGAAAGGTAAAATACCGGGACATAGAGAGAAAAAAAAAAAAATTCAGGTTTCCTTGTAGCTATTGTTTCACTTTATATAGTAAGCGAAAAGATTTTGTTATTCATAAATATTGGAGATTTCCTTGGAGTGATGATAACTTTTAAATACAATTTTCAACTTTTCTTCTTTCTTTTATCTATAAAAGTGGTAATAACCCTAAGAATTTATTCATGTTTTTAAATTTTTATATTCTTTCAAATCATATCCATTCCACCTAGTGTATCTCATGGGAATGATGAGTGTTACAGTTGTATACTGCTGTGAAATAAGATGACACATTTACTCATCTGCAGTAGGAAAGAATCTCTACACTGAGCAGATGAAACTTAGAATTGCAGAATATATATCCACAATAAAAAGAAGAAAAATTAATATCTGCCCATCTTGGAAAGGAATAAATTCTTCAGAGATGCTCTAGGTACTGTAGGATTTCTCAGGTTAACAATACCAGAAACAATACCAGAGAAATGGCAAATGCAACTAAAAAAGGAATAAATGGGGGAAGGAAATGAAAATATGTTAGGGTTTTAATCTAATATTTAGAGACAAAATCCAACAAAGTTAAAGCCAGAAGATTTCATTCCCTCTACTGTGCCTTCAGTGTGATATTTGTTCTGAGTAATGATTAATTATTTAAGGCATGCACTGTGAATAAATTTCTTGTTAAGAACATATGGGCCTGACTTACCAGTCTATTGTTTCAGTTTTTCTTTTATAATTCCACCCCTTTCAGTGGAATCACACTGATGTACAAGTTGTGTATCTCTAAGTCTAGCCATTCTCCTAAATTAGAGCATGGTGAATTATTCCTTGCTTCTCAAAACAGACCAAGTTTTGAATGTCCATTTACTATTTTATTTTATACATTTTCTGTTTTATTTGGTTTGATCAACTATTTTCTTAGACAAGAACATGGGGAGTGAGAGGAATCTGAGAAGGGTCAATATTATTATTCTTTATTGCCATCAATTCCAATCTACCTTTGCAGAATCACAAAACAGTTGAGGTAGAAGAGATCTCTGGAGGTCATCTCATCCAACTCCTCCTGCACAAACAGGTTCACCTGAAGATAATTGTCCAGGACTACGTCCAGACAGCATTTGAGTATCTCCAATGATGGAGGCTCAATAACCTCTCTGGACAGCCTGTTCTAGGTCACACTGAAAGATATTATATATATCACACTGGAAGATACTACATATATCACTTTGAATGTGTGGGCAACACATACCTCTTAGTATCTCTGATGTTTCTGACTGAGTTCTGGTGGTAAGAAGACAATAGGTCAGATTCAGAGAGATGTGAGACCAAGCACAGTATAGTTGCAACACAGTTCTAGCAGTTCTTGTGCAAGAAGTGCAAGAACTGAAACTTCACAGCATCTCCCAGGCAAAGAGAAGGAGCCTCTGCTGAGAGTTATTCCTAATTTTCCTCAAAGGGGTCCACTATTAGGCAAGACTTCTTAAATTGACGTCTTCTATTAGCAAAGTGCCTTGAGGACAGAGAGATGGGAAAGGGAACATTCTCTGGGACCTGTGCTCCCAATCAGAGAAGTTAGGTGGTGCCTTATATCTCCAGTTTGAGTAGCAGCGTCTTACAATTCTTCCTGAATTTAGAAATTCAGGAAGAGCTGACTTTAACTGTCACTGCAAAATATTTCCTGTGAGCTCATCAAAAGCTGTGAGAGGCAGGAGGTTCTAAGTCAGTCTAATCCTGGGAATATCTGCAGAAACAATGCCTTCTCTGCAAATTGGTAATGTCCAGAAGAAAAATTTGATAATTTTTGCTGTTTCATGTGCTGAATGAATATCTCTAAATAATTTTGTTTGTGTGCATTCTCACTCACAAAGGCATACACAGCACTTTTATGAAGACTTTAACCATTTTGGATTTGTGCCTCTATAAGAAAAAAGTTTCACATCTATAGGTTACTTTAAAAACTATAAAGGAAAATAATGTAGACAATTTCTGCAATTTATGGTTATTCTTAAAACATAGGAAAGTTTTATAGGGTTTTAGATTTAAGAGTTCTCTGTTGAGATAAAATTAAAGTAAAAAAAAGCTTTTTCTTCTTTCTTTATTCAATTGATGTTTTGAAGTTTTTTGATGAAATAATACTTGAACACACTGGAATTTTGAACATAGTATATTAACAAAATAATCCTCAGAAAATCTTTAGTTTCTACAGCTTGAATCTGGGGTTGAAAGTAGTTTGTAGAATGGACTTCTTTATTTTAAGTTTCCTCTCCTAATCCACCAGCTTTTTGACTATGGTTTTTTTTTTCTTCAAGAGCGTATATTAGTTACTCCTCCCCAAAAGATGTTTGAGGGCTTTTATGTTGTTATCTAGTTTTTGATTCTTTAAATTACTCTTTAGATTCAAAACCTTAGCTAGATATTTCAATAACTCCAGAAACAATATGTCAGAGATAATTATAAAAAATATACATAATTAAAATCTTCCTTTCTTTTTCATAGTCCTTTAAACATTTGTAATAATACAGTTTAATAAAATAGTCTTTTACAGAAACACACACATCAGGTTTTTTCTTGTTTATTTAGGGATTGTATCTGGTGTCTGGAAAAAATCCACAACAAAAGCCAGTGCTAAGATATTCTGAAATAAACAGAACATTGAGTAATGTTTTAAATTTTATATCAGGAAATTATAAAAGGAACATCTAATGCTACATAAAATCAATTTAACATAGTGAGAACAGCTGACAACAGAAAATCTCATATAAACACCAGAATATCAATCATTTTAGGACTCATGTTGAAGAAATTCATATGAACAGATGCACATTCCTAATTAATTAAGAAAAATATGTCTCTCTTCCAAATCTGTAAAATATTTTCACTACTCTCTTTCTCTTCCTAAATAAATATATGAAGATCATTGAACTCTATAAAACTAATAGATATGGCTGAAGAGTAATTGTATTCTTAGTTCCTTACTAGCGCTTTTAGACTACTCTATGTGTTGTGGTTACAGACTCTTTACTCAAGAGTAGCTTGTCTTTCTGACCACATAACCCAGTGGAGTAATATATTTACATATTTACCTCCTATGCTCAATGATTTTTACAGTTACCAAGACCTTGTGCTTGAACTTATCTAGACAAAGCTGTAAATTGTAAGCAGGTGAAGTTGCCAAGATAATAGAATTTTTATTTTTTAAAATGGAACTTACAGGTTTTTAATGTCTCTTAACTTAGTCATCTGATATTTGCCAAGAGTTAACATTTGCAAATCAATCTGCTAAAGGAAAAAATGAGTGTCACACACTCTTTGACTAACTCACATTTTCACTAAGATAAGTAGATCACGATAATTTTGAAAGCAGACGTCCAGTGGAATGTTTGATAATTTTGATTCACTTACATTTTAAACATTCTTGGAAAGCAAGAGCCTTTTGTCTGCAGTCCAAATGGGAAGATATAGTAAATGAATTTCATTTCCTATATAATTTACAGTTTCCTTTAGTCAGCTGAATAACATCTATTACTACAAATCATTACAAATTGAGCTATGAGAGGCAGGTAGGCAAATAGAATTTAGAGAGGCTGAGGTACAAAAATTTATTTTAAAAAATTGCTTTTATACATTGTGAACATGCATGAATATCAAATTGATACAGAATCAATAGGATTATTTGGGCATTATAAGAAAAAGATAATCATAAGTACCGAGAATGTTAAGGTGAAGGAGCTAAAAACAATGATCTGCAATTATGTACATTAACCAAGTAAGACTTTGCCAAACAGTTGACCAAGACCTGCAGACTGTGAGCCCAAAGATACCCATATATGGCAAAGGAACACAAGAGTTTGCCATAAGAACAACCATGGGAAGACCATCAGGGGTCTCAGAAGACCACTGAAGACCCTTGGAAAGACTAAAGAGCATGTGGAACGAGGGTGGAGCTTATGATAATGATTTTGGGGAATTAAATTGAATATGAATGATTATTCCAGGAAATTTAGTGAATATGTATGATTTTGGATAATATAAGCATCATTTTAGGTGCTATAGGGCATGAACGATAGGAGGAATGATCCACCGTGCATTGAGCGCTGCACTAAAGAATGCCTGCCTTTTAATACTACATTGATGTTAAGAGGTTTTATTCTCGATTTCAGTGATAAAATCTAGCCACAGTATTTGCAAAATGCTTTGTACAAAACACTTTATGCAAAATGCTTTTTATTACTTTATACATAGGTGCTGCTGTTTGCTGTTGTGGTGGTGCAATTACCCCCTTCTCCCGCATTTCTTTTGAGATAACTTCTATGAAGAGTAGGCTGATCTAGGAGAAATGGGGATTGTGAAAGATAGATGACCAGTATGGGAAAGCATCCTTTTACGTGCCTGGTGTCTACTTGCCCCATAGACTGCAAAAAAAAATGGAAAACCAGAGCATTAAGGCACATCCTTGATGCACCCAGCTCCTACCTTCCCTATCTCCTGGGAGTGACAATAACAGTCCACCACATCTTGATAGCCTGGAACATCTGCATGCTGTACCAGGGATGTATGTCAGAAGAGACAACATCAGCATTCCAAATGTAGCAATAACACGAGCCTATGCAGGTGGTGGAAAATACCAGAATATTCTGCCAGCTGAGGCAGTAGGTATGAAAATGTACCTGGCAAAAGTCAGTTATCTCAGACCCTACAAATGGTCATTCTAAGGGAGACCCTTTGAGATCTCCTGGCTCACAGCGGGCTGTGACCATCATCTCCCCTGAGTTGGAATACTTCTCAGGTACCAACTCCTCAAAACCGTGTGCTGAGAGAGGCTAGGGTGAAGCAGCCTTCTGGAGTCTCAACTATAGTCCGTTGAGGAACACCAGTGATGCATTGTAAGTATTTGCTCTAAACTTGAGAAGAGGGAAATTTTAACTGTAGGCTACCATTTGCACACCTCTCCTTATTCATATATTTGAATATACACATTTGCTTTCATGAGTGTGAGTGTTCAGCAAACAAAACAAGAAACCCTCAGCAAAGCAACCAACAACGAAAAACCCAAACCCCCAGCCCAAGCAATAGGTTAAGTGTTGACTCAAGCTTCTCAGAGAGGCTATGCAGTCTCTGTCTTCAGTGGTTTTCAAGACCCTACTGGATACAACCTTGAGCAGTCTGATCAGACTTCTCAGCTCGCCTTCTTTGATCAGGAGGGTGGATTAAAGCTCTCCTGAGGTCCCTTCTGAATACTTTCTGATGAATACATTCTGATGTAGGCTTCCTATCTCAACAGTAGTCTAGTGATTTTCTATGTATTCACGGTTAAAGATTCAGACCAAAAATATCATCTGACGTCAATGATATTTCCTGAGCCCAAGAAAGAATTAAAAATGAAATATTAGTGAAAAAAAGTCAGAAAAAATACTTTATAGTTTGGAATTCTAGGACTGAAACATATGTTATGACCCATTGAAGTTTGGTTTGGTTTTATTTTTCAGCCAGGCAGGCAAAATGTTAAATTTAAATTTTAATGAAAAGAAGCAGTTGAATATTTTCTACTTACTGCACTAAGACCAAAAAAGGAAAATGTTAACAGTTAACACATTGAAAAGTCTGAGTGAAATATCCCTTTCTGAACTAGTAACACACCTTGAATTGACTCTCTAAATTTTGCAACATGCACATAAACTGCATGAAAATAGAATGTTTATTCTTTCCTTTCTGGAACACAGCTATCTAAGATAAAGTTATTGAATTAAAAAAATGCAGGGTCTGATATCAGCAAATTACAAGAGAAACTAATTTTTATTCCATTCAGAATTCACCATATATTTGGCTGCGAGAATAATGAGATTTGAGCTTCCATAATAACATTCAGAAACAATCTCTTCAAGTTCTTTCAGGCAGCACTAGCAAATAGAAGTTGCTCAAGTGTAGCACAAAGCTGAATGAATGTGTGCAGGATATTCTGAGACCTGATTCAGGTCTAAGTAAAGTAACTAGAAAACTTCCCCTCGATTTCAGCAAAAGATGAGTGCCTTTATAAGATTCCACTTGCTGACGATGAAAATAAACAATCTCAGGTTCCTTGTTCAATTAAAAAAATGTTTAATGCTTTCAAACTTCAGTGAGATGAATCTTAATGCAGAGCTCCTACAGCTGTGCAGATCTACTCTAATAAGCCTACTACCAGTTTGTGTGCAGGCAGGAATCAACATGGAGTGCTTCTCTAGAAATAAATTCCTATGTGAAGAATTTTCAACCTGTGGGAACAAATGCAGCAGTGTAATAAATCAAGAAAAAGATGTCCCAGAGCATACAAGTGATACACAACAGATCAGATACTATCTGCTTAATAAAATTCTATTTATATGAAAAAATTAATTACTATAAAAAGATTAGATACTTTTCATTGAAGTTGGGATCTGAATGTTAATGACAAAAATATTTAAAACAAAATATCAAAGAAAATAATGATTTAGTCCGGTGAATCATAAATACGGATAGTTGTGCTGCTGGATGCATTATGTTTCTGGAATTAACTATGCTCCTAATTGACATTCCTTTTTCACAAAATAACTTAGACATGTAATCATTTTAAAGTGTCTCCATAAACCCCATTGACTTCAGTGTTATTTAGGGATATGTGCAATGTTAAACACACACTGAGCTGCTTTTCTGAACATGGATTTTTTTCTAACAATGAAGTCTAAGAAGATTTTTACAACTTTGGTTTTTATTGATTTAATGGAAAGCAACTACAATTTTATCTGGTTATAAATTGTATCTAAATTAATAGGACCATAAAAGAAACCATAAATTTAAGGCACTGTGAAGAAGCATTTAAAACAAACAAAAAACCCCACCTTCAAACACAAGTCCTTTTCAAAACTGACCTGAACCCAGGGCAAACTTCCTACTGTTTGTAATGAAAAGCAGTTTGTATTTTATTGAATTATTACAAGTAAAAAGAATTCTACATAATTAATTCAAACAATAACAGAAGACTTTCTAATCCTTAAAAGGAAGTGGGAAATTCTAGGAAAACATTATGAGAAAAATAAAGTGTGTGTTTTTCAGTAACAACTGCTTCCAAAATGCCTTACTTAATTGCAGTAGGTGAAAAGAGCATGAAAATATATGTGTGCTATTATTTCTTTCCCTTGGAATCAATTTATAGGTGTACTTATTATGTTTCTAACAGTGAACTAGAGAAACTCCATAATTGCATTTCAAACAACACCAAAACTATATCAGGCCAGAGAATTCTGAGAATTTTAGCTTTATGCTCACATCTCTCTTGTTTATTTTTATGCAGATATTTATGTTACTGGCTACAGATCAAAACAGCTGTTCACATATGTTAGTGCAGATATGTATTTGAAAAGTACTGAATATTCTATATTTATCTGAGAAACATTCCATCTCCAGTTTTAATCATCTGGTTAAGATTTAGAGACCATTGACTTGATTTTGATGGCCTATGCCACATACAAGATAGAAAGATGTCATGTGCTCAGAGGTAAGGGTAGTGAGGATAGGGTTCAAGAAGGGTTCATTATAGAAAATAAGTTTGTAAAATATTACTAACTAGTAAAAATAATCAATACATTCAAAATCAAATACTTTTGATGGATGGTTTTAATAGACATAAAATATTTGTAATTTATTTTTAATCAGGATCACTTCATTGTTTTTATTTACAAGGTAGTTTACCTCAAAACTTATATCAACAAAGCAGGGTATGTAATGAAAGATAAAAATGGAATAGGAATTACATGCCAGTGACGATTATTTCTTCAATCGGTTTTGTACTGAGAAAAAGATGAATAACACTATATCCTGAGGAAACATTCAAATACTGATTAAATTAAATCTTGTACTTCTTGAAGTAGAATATCTTGTATTTCCCAATAGTCAAGTAACTGATAGTTCTATATATTGGGTTTTTGGGGATATTATAGGAAAATAGGCATGAAATCAAAATGATTTAATTATTCACCAATATAATTATTTACCAATATGAACTGGCCATCTGAATTTCTTTTTTTTAGGAGTTCTGTGGTACTGTCAATAGACTCTCAGATATCACTTTATTGATAAAAAAATAGTTTCATTTTTAATGACATGGACTTTATACTGACAGAGTTATATTTTTCTCTTTTCTTATTTGAAGTAAAAAATCAAATGAGCCCATCCAGTCTTAATAGGTATTGCCGGAATTTCAAATATGTAATAATTCCAATCAT
>NW_009709902.1:22237-23154 GCF_000703405.1 Apaloderma vittatum | reverse complement strand
TTGAACCTCTTTCAGCCTCTTTGAACCTCTTCATCCCTCCTTGAACCTCTTGAACCTTCTTTGACCTTCCCTGACCTTTTTTTTGTCCTTACTTGGCCTTCTTTGGCCTTCTTTGGCCTTCTTTGACCTTCCCTGACCTTCTTTGGCCTTCTTTGGCCTTCCCTGAGCTTCCCAGAGTTTCCCTGAGCTTCTTTGAGCTTCTTTGAGCTTACTTGACCTTACTTTGCCCCTCTTTGCCCGTCTTCACGCCTCTTTGACATTCTTTGCGCCTCTTTGCTCCTCTTTATCCCTCTTTAATCATCTATGTCCTTCTTTGACTCTCTCTGTTCCTCTTTTTCCTCTTTGCCTTTCTTTGCTCCTCTTCGAAGCTCTTTGTCCTTCTTCGCCTCTCTTAGACCTTCTCTTTGCCCCTCTTCAACCTTCTTCAACCATCTTCACCCCTCTTTGCCCCTCTTTGATCTTCTTCTCACTTCTTCGACCTTCTTTGTTCCTTTTTGCCCCTCTTCGACCTTCTTCACCCATCTTTGCCCCTCTTTGCCGTTCTTTGCCCCTTTCTGATCGTCTTTGCCCTTCTTTGACCTTCTTCACTGCTCATCGGTCTTTTTCGTCCGTCTTCGAACATCTACGCCCCTCTTCGAACTTCTACACTTCTTATCGCCCCTCTTTGCCCCTCTTTGCCCCTCTTTGCCCCTCTTTGCCCCTCTTTGCCCCTCTTTGCCCCTCTTTGCCCCTCTTTGCCCCTCTTTGCCCCTCTTCGCCCTTCTTCGCCCCTCTTCGCCCTTCTTCGCCACTCTAGTGCCTTTTATTGCCTCTTTGTGACCCTTTATACTTCTTGGTGCCTCTTTTTGCTTCTTTGACCCTCTTTGTTCCTCTTTGAGGCACTTTGACCATATTCGACCTTCTTAGCCTGTCTTTAA
>NW_009709902.1:0-22040 GCF_000703405.1 Apaloderma vittatum | reverse complement strand
CTTTCCCTCTTTGTCCTTCTTTGTCCCTCTTTGCTTCTCTTTGCCCCTCTTCGACCCGCTTCAATCGTCCTCAACTCTCTCTCACCCTCTTTGACCTTCTTTGCAGCTCTTTAACCTTTTTTGTCCCATCTTTGCTCCTTTTCAATCTTCTTCGCCCCTCTTTAACCCTCTTTGATCTTCTTTGTCCCTCTTTGCTGCTCTTCGACCCTCTTCAACCTTCTTTGCCCCTCTTTGCCCCTCTTTGACCCCCTTTGACCTATTTAGACCTTCTTTGATCATTTTTACTTCTTTCTTCCCCCCGTTTCATTAATAAATTTAAGTGAAAAAAGATACATCTTTATTAATAGCTTGTAAAAAGTGAAGACTTGGCTGGAATCATTTAGATATTAGTTACTGGACCTTTCAAAGTCTGACTAAGAGCAGAGGGCAGCATTTAAGAGAATACACCGTGAAACAAAATCAACTGTCTTTTGTCATGCTGACAGAAGTGAGTATACATGCAGAATGCAACAGGAAAATGTCCACAGGCTGAAAGATAACTCAATTTTCTAAAATCAAGGTTGCCATAAGAATCTTTCCTAACCGATGGCGAGATTAGAATTTATCTATCATCCCGATGGTAAGAATCAGAACAGCTTCTGGTGCACTGTTGAAATTCTTTAAAGCTAGTTTACTCAGCCCTGGATTCTGTCTTTAATGTCAACTAATTTAAAGAAACTATGTATGTACTTTAAGGTCATGCTTTTATGATTGAGATCATACTTTTATGATTGTTGCTGGCAATCACGTTGCTAGCAATTATTCATTTCTGGGAAAGTACTGATACAAGTATATTTCTGTTGTTGTAGAGGAGTTGTAAATATTTTCTCTCGCACCTTTTTGAAAAACAGTCTTTCTCTTGTTTGCAAAATCTTTAGTTCGGATTTGTTTGTTTGAATGTGAAGTTGAGAAGATATTCTTTGCAAAGAGGACAGTTGGGGTAAAAATAATGTTTCTGTTGCTTATATATGGACTAACAGGCAATCTTACGAACTTTGATATTTCAAAAGATTGAATCAAATGAAGGAATATAGAAGAGAGATTAATCTCTGAGTTCAACAAAGTGTTACAAGCTTAAAACAGAGCTTAAGTATCACAGATCCTCGAACTACTTGATGTATATAAATGACACTTCTCAGAGTTTATAGAGCAACCCCAGCTGTCAGTATTACAGGTTTGTTTGCTGTTGTCTTCAGCTTTAGAAAGCAACCTCATTGAGGAAGGATGGTGTGGTTTTGCTGTCGCTCGTGGTGGGCTTGCTTGAGGGAAAGAATGCTGGCAGAGCTCTGCGTGGAGATGTGGTGCTCAGGGACATGGGTTAGTGGCAGGGCTGGGTTAACAGTTGGCCTCAATGATCTTAAAGGTCTTTTCCAACCCAAACGATTCTATGATTCTATGAACAAAAAAACCCAAAGAATCTAATTGAAACAGCAATCAGTGAACATGAATAATTGTATTCCAGTAAGACTAAACCGTAATGAATGTTTTCAACGGTTTGCGAAAGCTTAGAGGAGATCCATTTTACCGCATAGACTTGCAAAAGGCAAGAAGGCTGTGGGGTGGATGTTCGGTTTTAGAGGATAAGTGACTTGGAGAAAACTTTGTGACATTTCAAACCTGATTCCCTTGTGCCGCCTCGCACCTGCAGCCTCCAAGCACTACACATTTGGCTTTCTCTATTTAGTTAACTTGGCTGTAGCAGTTTACAAATGATTAATATTGCCTTTGTACATATACAAATAATTATGTAAGTTGCAATGGATTGAGGATTGAGAACCCTGAAATGTCATTGCTTTTTACTGGCAAATATTAAACTACACAGCAAACAGAAATACAGGACAAAACAGAGCCATGCAACATCATTACTCAAAAAAAATGATGTGTTTATAACCTCATTACTCACATTTTATAGTTGTAGATGCTGAAGCAGAGAAGTGGCTGTGCAAGGTCACACAGGTAGAGTTTGGAACAGAAACCAGACACCTCATTCCCTAGACTGGTGTTCTGTTCACTGTTTTATGAAGTATTTTTTTTCTTTTTCGTTTTTTTTTTAAAAAAAGCATAGATCACCACAGTAAACTCAGAAAAAGTCCTTGTGTAACGTGACACACAGATGAGTATGAACTTCAGATAAGCTGCATCTCCTGAGCTTCATTTGCCACAGTAGAGTTTATTGATTTCAATAAACTGTATGTGGAAATAATATCCATGTTAACAGAAATATATGGAAACCTGTACAGTAATATTCTAGTCTCCCTGAAAACAGTGGTAAAATTTCCATTGTGGATAAATTCCACTCACAATATTTTTTTTGGACCTTTGTATCTTATAAATTATCTCATCTAAAACTGAACTGCTGCCAACAAAAAACCTTCCATTCAGTCCTGTGAATTCTGGATACACTTCTAAACAAGGAAGAACAGCAAAGGCAAAACAACACATCTTTTCAACCAGGTCTTCATGAGGACTTGTGTTAATGACTCTTTTCTTTTTCAGTATGCCTCTGGAGTATGAAGTGATGCCACTGGAGAAATCAAGGCAAAAGGAGAATGGGTGTTTGCCTCACTAAATCACAAGAAAAAGAATCTTTTTGTATAAAACAAAGGAGTTGTTTTTTCCTTCTCTTTCTGGAACTTCTTCATAATTCTCATTTTTCTGCATCTACATAGCTTTTAAATCCCTCCAGGGATGGAGACTCAACCATTTCCCCAGGCACTCTGTCTCAACGTTTGACAACACTTTTGGTGAAAAAGCTTTTCCTTTCTCCTCAATATACATAAGAAACCGTCACTACTAGAAGGTTTCCGGTGTACAAACTCCACAGGTCTTCTTTTGTTTTTTCTTTGAAGTTACACCTTTGAAGTTGAAAACAAGTGACAGTAAAAAGCCACAATGTCCATGAAATCATATTTGCCAATTTAAAATAAAACACTTGATTATACTGTGATAGTAAAATTGCAAACCTTCTGCCCCTATGGTGTATATTGTCTTGGTTTCTCTTTGAAATTCCAACAGAAAGGAAAACTGCAAGAAATGTATGGACTTACGGACCTGCAGAAATACAGACAATAGATTTGTCTGATGCTCAATAAGTTATTGATGTGAAAACAAGGTCTGCTGTGCCCTCTGTAGTAATTTTTCAAATGTGTACTCCTCAGTGGAAATTTAAAATGTCAGAGTGTGTTTCAGAATGATTTTGTGGTGCAGTAATTAGGAAAAAAGAGGTTGCCTTTCATTCCCATTAAAAATTTTTTTAGCACACTTATCAAAGCCTTTGTGATAATAAATTTAGCTACACTTTTGTGATTCCAAGTTACAAAACTATTCTGTAATATGATAAAAATATTTAATAGAGGTTTCCCAAGAAATTGCTTTAATGATATGCATAAAACTTTCAGTATATTTCTCTGAAAATTGTGATTCATCTTCTCTGTCTCTTCTAGTCTTTACTAGATAATCATGGAATTTAAGAGAGATACCTTATATCAACCTTCCTACTAACAAGGAGCATTCTCTTTTTTTATCTCTGTTGTGCCTCCTGTGAAGAAAAACTCATATTTCTATGTGGGATATAAATACAAATTGTGTTTAGCATCCAGAAAGAACTCATGGCTTCTATCTAAACTGTGATGGTGAATGGTGGATGTTTAAATGTCTCCTTGCTAGTAGACAGATGCAAAGTTTGAAAGAAGGCCTGATCTGACTCTGCAAGCCTCTAGTGCTCTTAAATGTTGGTTTTTGGAAACTGCAAAACCTGCAAAAGATCTCAGTGGATCCCTCAGTGGCAAATTCTGGAGGAGCTCTGGAAGGCTTGTCTCAGCATATTTTATGACTATGATATTTCTAATTCTGTAAAATCTTTGTTTTAAACTATCCCCTCTGTCTCTCATCTATTTTAGTCCTTCTTTTACTAAAAGTCTTTGATTTTAGTCATTTAATCACAGTTTGCCTCAGGCAAGCCGTGTGTCTTCCCCTGAATGGCCATTTGTTTCTGCATTTCTAAGAAGCATCGTAATAAGGAAGATATAGAGTTTTAAAGATATTAGAAGATGCCTTTGTAATATCTCATACAGTATGAAATTGCTTCATTTATATAAACGGGAATGTTCAGGTTTTGAGATTTTTCCCTTGATGTGTACAACACAGGTAGGTAGACTGCTGAGTGTTAGGAGCTGACAGTGCCTTCAGTGCTGCAGCCATGGTCTAGGATACAAAAGAAGGTAAGTTTTCTGGGTAAAATATAGTTTTTATAAGGTCAATTGACTCACATCCATGTGTCTGAGATCCAGCACATTCTTTTCAGCTTTATCAGTCAATCTAACAAAAGCTATTTCCTGTGACATGTCCCTTTGAGTGTTGTGCATCTATCTGAAGGAAAGTAGTTTTCTACACATTTTTATACAGACTTTTGCTTTTATAATGATATTTACACATTTTCAGAGTAGAGATTTCAATGAAATAAAGAGATTAAAAAAGGTAAAACTAATAAGCAGTAATCACAGGTACTGTAAAAAAAAAAAACAAACAGAAAAAACTTCCCCAAACAAACCAACTACTATTATTTTAGTATTACAGTAGTACATCCAATAGCTGACAGGGATTGAAGGCTTGTTGTACTACGAACTTTACAGACAGTTATAGATAATTTCTCCTTCAAAGGCATTACGTGCAGCAGGCGCAGATACCAATGTATACTTCATTTTCTCAAAGCTGTGTAGTTCAGATTGCTGGGAAGATGAGGAGTTCCAGTGAAGTCCAGCTATCAGCTGAGTAGTCAATGCACTAAACCAATAATTTACAAGATAGAAAATAATTACTTCTAGGAAACTGTTGCATGTAAACAAAGTTTATTGCAATACAGTTTAAGGTTATAACTTTGACTGCCTGTTCTCTGCTTTTGTAATCGCAAGGGGCTCTCACTTTTTAGTGACTGTGGCATTTTAACAGCTAGCCTTACAATATTCCAAGTCTTTCAAGTAGATTATCTAAAATGCCTTAATCAGGCAGGTACATATTTAACAGAGAATAGCAAGAGCAAAAATTTTCTGGACACAGTTATGTGTGGCAGATATTAGGAATTAGTGTGGTGTGTAAAAGGAAAGATCATAGCCAAAAGGAGACTTTCTAGTCCTGGAGTGTTAAAGCCAGTGACACCATCACCCAAAACCTGTAAAGATTTCCTTAGATAAATGCAAATATCTATATCGATTTCTTATTGTTTATATTGTGTGTGTATGAGGGATTAGGCAGGTTGGAAAAGGAGCCCTTTTGGGTCTTCTGAGTTATAATGATCAACTAGACCTACAGGAACGGGAGCAGAGATACCTCCATGGATGGACTGGGGAAAAAAGAGGTAATCAACTGTGGCTGGTTGGACTGTGGGAGTGTGTTTGCAAGCAAGGCAGAAAGAACATTGAAAAGGGAGTGATCACTAATGCCCTGCCTGGGCAGGTGTGTGCAGTTACTGGTGCCGCTCAGGTGTCACCTGTTACTGAAGGCGTGGTGTGTGTGCGATGTAATGGGACAAGCTCATGGGAGACATGTGATTAGCAGCATGACCACGGACGAAGTCCAAAGTATGGTCAACCTTGTAAAAAAAAAAAAAGTCAAGAAGAGCTGGAAATTTTCTACACTCCTGCAGCAGGAGTTACAGGTATTCCTGAACAAAAAAGGGTGAGGATATAATGAAGGGAGCTAATAACTCTGTTTTGAATTTCTATCTGTATTGAGAAACCATTTCCAGTTGCTTCCAATACGTTCTGGATTCAACTCATGATCTTAATGATGAAGGACGCCACATCCCATTAGCAATCTTCTGAGCCATACAGTTCTCCTGGGAGCCTGTTTCAGTAAGTTGGTTGATGTTTCTGTGTGATGCATACAAAATATATTTTACAATTAAAGTATTTTTTCCATTCATCATTTAAATCAAATTACAAGGCACTTGAACATTGAATAATTTATATTCCCCAAAAAGATGTTAGGATATTAAATAGCAGGAATAATGTTAGGTTTATTAAATTGTTGCAGAGAATTCTTTTCTATCTTTGGTACTGCCTCAAACTTTTCATTCCTATCAAATGATTGTTTCCATCTTTCGCTTGATTGTAGAGTTATTTCAGAGGGGTTTTTTTTTCTTTTATTTTTTTAATGTTTACTGGGCAAAAATTTTCAGTTCAGGCATTCCCTAGCTGGCTCATCCTGTCACTGAATTTTGTAAAAGAAGGTTCTTTTCAAAACCATGTGCCCATGTATTCTCTGCATTTGGAGAAAAATGCACGACCCCTTTCCAAGATCTGTATTTCCCTTCTGGCAAAGGGCTGAATGTTGCTTCAGTGCTTGGCTGGGTGATGTGTTGTCTTATTTATGTAAATGGATGGATGTCTTCTGCTAAAGAGTTTCCAAAGATATACGGAGGCATTTGGAGGGACATTCAACTGCATGTGGGTTATTTGTTGACGAGCTTCGAGTTGGGATCATGACTATGTTAGAAAAGCAGCAATAATGTTTTGTTTGGTTTTACCCCTGGATTTCAGAAGGATGATTTCAGGACACCCCGGACTATTTCAAGACTGAAGCAGTATGCATGGGAATGGGAATTTGCCCTTGAGAGAGTTGCATTTACAGATAGAATTGTGTAGATACAGTTGTTGCAATCCAAAAAGAAAATGAGGAAAGAAAATTTCATTGTGATGAGGCAAGTTAATGCTCTGTTTGAGGGAAGAGTTAAAACCGTAATGCAAGGGCCATATTTAAATCTTGCTTGCCTCAGAACCACTGAGATGAAGAAAAGGAAGCACTTGAAGGATGATAACAAGGGTATTATGATGAGTAACACAACATTTAAGTGCCAATGGAATGGGCAATTCTAAAAGCCCTCAGGAAGATAAGTGTTGCTGAAAGATGACTATTTATTGAACGAATTTCCTAGCACACTTGTTACCATATTTTTTCCCTGCAGTACTGCAGTGAATTCTGTTCTGTGTTTTGGCACAAAAATAAAGGGAAGAGAATGTCATCCAGCAGCAGGGTTCCAGAGTCTGGAGTCTGTTCCCAAATGAGGAGGATGAAGAAGTATCTTGCTTGTCTCTACAGAATTTGGAGAGCTTCTCTACAGAACGTGGAAGGTCCAGACTGACAGATACTGTCAGAGGGACTTATGGTAAGGTTTATTGCACTTAAAAAGATTGGAAGTGGGAGTGGGACATATATGTGTGAGGAGGAAACATAATTTTCCTCTTGTGGAGGGTAGATGAGGTAGGATAGTTTTTTACATGGAGGGAAATTGAAGAGGGTCAACAAGGTAAAGGAATAACATGGCTGCATTTTAAGGGTGATTTCTAAGTGAACATTTTGATTCTTGCTTTCAAAGAGTGCAAATACATACAAACCAAACTGAAAAATAATTTACTTTTGATCTCATCCTGCCCAACTCTGCCTGTTTGGGTTTATAGCAAAATCATATTAGTGTGTACTGGGTATGAAGGCTGACATCTCTTCCATTGATTGAACAGCTTTGGGAACCACTACAATGTTATATTTGTAGTGAAGGCTAATCTCAGTCCATATTGAAAAGTGGCCACATGAATCAAATATGTTTCTCCTCTCAATCAATGCCCTGTAATCATTCAGCTCCAGAACACAGCATTGAAATAAAAGGCAATTCTTCCAGTTATTCAGTTTCTGCTTACTGCTACATCGCATGGAGTTGTCTGCGTCAAGCTATATCAGGTGACACTGATCCAGAGTTCAGTAGGTGACTTATCTGGACACTCTATGTACTGGAGGTAATAAAAATTATGGTGCAAATGAAACACTCTCCCAGGGAGCACAACTGATGAGCTTATGAGTGGAAATAGTCTGCGTACCCTTCAATATAGTGTAGGAAAAGGTAGCAGTTGGGAGATGAGGGTTTCTGTGTCTTCTACCAAAGCACTCCCAACCACTGCCGTGTCAGAGATCCATGCCAAACCTGGCTCTCTGGGATGGAAAGGGAAAACTCCACCATATCAGCTGGAAAGAGTTCCATCTTTTTTCCCGAAATTATGTCTGAATTTGCTCACTAAAGACAGAATACAGTATTTTTTATGTGAAAGCAATAGACTTAGTCTTTCCTGGCTGCAGAGCAAAGTGAACATCTTGTCTAAACTGTAATTGAGACTTGAAATCCTTTGGAAAGAAATGCGGGATTTATGGGTGCCCATCTAAAACAAATAAAATCTTTACAAGTTTACACAGCAACATGCAGGAACATTGAGTTAACTCAGCTGATAATGTCTGTTTCTAACGGTTTGCCTAAAGGTTCTGTTTGTAAATTTTCCAGTGAAATGGAATGTTATCAGAAAATAGCTATTTTTCATCACAAAATGTTACAGAAAATACTTTAGTTTCAGCAAGCTTCATCCAGACCAGTTGTAAGCTAACATTACAGACTTCCAAGGATGTCCATATCCTGTGATGTGATGCTAGAGTAGCTAATATTAGTACTAATTGACAGCTTATGCCTTTAGCAACTGCTGATTAATACTCTAGGGATATGACTTAAACCAAGGCTAAAACACTTTGTATCCAGTATCTGTACACTGTTTTGTTTTGTTTTCTTAACTGCTAGGTATCTGCTAGCTATAAAGGAAGAGCTCAGTGAAAAAAAAGATGACCACAAAGAGCTCATGGACCTGACAGCAGAGAAATATTTGCTTGAGCTTGAAACAGTGAGCCAAGACTGACTCTCAGCATCTTCACTTCTTCACAGTGAGTCACTTAACCTCTCCTTATTACAGGTTTTTTTAATAAGATCAAGCTAATTACTTGCCTGAAAGAGGAGTTGTGAGACTAATTAATTAATGTTTGTAAAGTACTTAAAAATTGTTAAGTGCAGTGGTAACTGCTTGGTGTTGTTACTACTCTTTTTGAGGCAGGTGCAGTGTGAGCCGTACCCTCTGTTGTAAATCGGCGTGGAGCACTGTTTTCTGTCTCAGACTTTCCTGCCTGATTTCACTGATTGCATCAGTCGGTGTTGTAGTAACCTAGAAGGAAACAAAACACTCCAGAAAGCTAAACCCTTGGCTGCCTGCTCCTGTCACTCTCTTCTTGTGTACATTCCCAGGCACAGCGATGGTCTGACCTGAACTGTGTCCTTCGCTGAAGTTGCCTAGAAAAAAATGTGTTTCCGTTTCTGCTCATCAAACTTTCATGGAATTATCCTGTTTCAGATTTCGTCTTGGTTGCCCTAGCTTTCTCTATTCATCTATTTCTGTCATTTGGTGCTATATGCCAGCAGGTTGCTGCTTCAAAAGTTGCAGACAAAATAAGACAGATGTGCCAAATGCAAAGATATTAAGAGAGCAGTTTCCATAGCAATGGTAACCATGGGCTAAGATCTTTATGCCTGGGTTTGGAGTTATGCTGGAACAACTGAGCAGACAGAAAGTGCTAGATACTGAGCAATGAGCTCTTGGTAACGTACTGGCTGCCATCTTGTCCCACATCAGTTTGAATGGAAACGACCAAGTCCAGATTTCTGGAATTTCCATTGCTTTTTATGTCATTTTTCCCTTTCCATAATATAGTTCCATTCCTGGTTATCTCATGATTAAGGAAAGTAGTTAAGAGCTTAAATAAATATTGCATATATCACTGTATGTAATATGATTCACACATATTGGATGTAGAGAGAATATAATATATAATAAATTATTATATATAGACACCATATAGGGAGAATATAATATGTAAAAATTTATATCATTTAGATATTGCACAGTATTAATGCATGAAAGACATATTAGATTACGTAGTACCTAGAAAAACACTAACTCAGAATTGAGGGCTTCGGGGCTTCATCTGGGAAAAGAAAACAACATAGAAGTTTTCCTGACATACTTTTATGTTTATTTGCATTATAAACCCTTTGTGGCATTGACTCTGAAATTGTCCCTATAGAAGGATGCTCACATACATCCACCTCCTGTCATGCAGGTCTTACATAAACAAAAATATTAATAGACAAAAGTAGCAGCCTCTTCTCTGTAGTCAAGTCTGAGAGTCGATGAATTGTTAATTCAAATGAAATTGCTTTTATGAACTTCTTGTTCATTTATATTAATTGCTTGTACTGACCTGACCTAACCTACTTGGTTGGAACTGCAGAAATTAAAGATGGTTCCATTTTGCATGCACAAAACACACAGAATTACTTGCTTAAATGCACTCACGTACACTTCCTACATAAAAATTAATAAAACTCATTGATACTGTGGCCCAAGAAAAGTAGATGTGCCTTTGAGGTTTGTTTCTATCAGGCTTTGGATTGCACTTCATAGCGGGATGGATTAGAATAGTTTTGCCTCGAGATTTGAGCATGATAGATTCACAGGTATCGCCATTACCTGTCCCAGGTGTCCCTTAAGAAAGCCAGAACTCCAGAGATGTGGTTTGTTCAAGCTGACACATACTTTGAGTGTTTCATCATGTATCGCAAAAATACCCTTTTAATCTCAGAACACCTTTATGTGGCGTATAAGAAACAGAATTATTTTTACCAATCTCTTATTTAACCATATTCTGTGTGATAATAGGCTATTTTCTCAAGGTATCAGTGTACAGAGGCCCATGAATAGACATGTGAAACAGTTTTATTTCACACTGAGGTTCGCTCCTAGGCAGTTTGGCTTCAGAGTGGCTGTGGCAGCCTTCACCTCTTGTAGGATAAAAAATAAACCACAGAAAGCAAATACGGTAAGACTGATAATAATATTTATGATTCTTAGATTTAGAGTAACTCTCTCCATTTTTTGCAAAGCAGGGAAATTCTCACTGGAGATTTGATTGTTTAGCCCTTTGTGTATGGTTAGGGTTTCTAAAAGATTTATAGAGCTTCCAAGTAAATATTTGTAAAAGAGCTACTAATACTTGAAGAGAGCAGTGTTGAAAAGCTAGTGATATGACAACATAACTGAATACATAGTAGTTATAAGACTTATTTCCAGGATTTGTAGTCACATAGATGGCTGTTTTACCAAGGGGAAAAAAAAAAAAAGAAAAAAGACACTTTTTCCTTTTCATTTCGGATGTATTAGGTAGGGCAGAGTCTTTCAGTTTCAGGAAACACGCTTCTCTGTTGAAACACGTCATGGCCCACTAGTGAATTTTTTCTTAGTCAAGAAAAAATTGCTGATGAAGAGCTTGATGAGATGCAAAGAGAGTTGGCAGAGAACAGATGGAGGCTCTAGGAAGCAAAGCTCACAAGTTTCATAACTGGGCACCAGCCTTTGTGCTTACAGGTTAGTAGGTGCTCTCTGTAGATTTTTTTGGTAGACACTGTGTTTTTTGATTCCATGACAAAAGCCCTCTAACAACAGGAATAAATTTGTGTTTCGTCCGCCCTGTACTCGAATAACAAGTCTTTGCTGGTCTGTCCAGTGGGACAAAGTTCTTCTCATAAAGTCATCTCCAAGAGACCAGTGAGAGGTGCAGAACAAAGGCTGTCACTCTACTTTATTGTGATTACTTCCATACCTTCTTTAATGCAAATATTTGGCCGGGATCTGGTTTCTAAATAACAAACAAGCATCAATCGTGTCTCTTACTTCGTGGTCTGGAACGGCTTCTGGAGTCTGGCGTTTGGGAGTCAGCAACTTGGAAAGGGAGAGGGCTCTGCTGTGTTGTATAATTGATGCATTGAACTTAGCAGGTGCATGCTAATTTGATGGCTGCTGCTTTTTTTGTTGTGTAACTCTGGACACAGATGATTAGCCAAATCATATACTTAAAGACTGCACTAATCCAAGGGTGTTAGCTCTTTTTTCCTCAGCCAGCAATATAGGAAACTAACAAGTAGATGGCATTCTATCTCTGTATTTAAATTAAGAAACAAGGCTGTTATATAGTCTGTTCCTTCACTTGTTTAGTCTGAACAAAGAAATGCATATTTATTTTATCTAACACTTATAGCCTCTGATTCTAAAATATAGTGAGCAATATAAGCATTGAATTGAAATTGATTCAACACAAAATAAGTTCACTATTATGTTGAAGAACTCTGGTTTTGATAAAAATATCTGACAAGAAATGACCTTGTGTTCGAAATGTCCAAATAATGAAATATACTAATTTCCTGAAAATCAAAAATATCGGAAAGTGCTCAGTGGGGCTAAAAATGAAAAGGAGGAAAAAAAAAAGACTAATACATTTTGGCTGTAGTTTGTATCTTCAGGTTTAGCATCACGGGAGAAATTGTTGTCCCTCCACAGTGAACTAAAATGAAAGCATAATTTTGTCAGAAGAATAAAAGTAACTGAATCTAGTTTGGGTTTCAAATAGATGTGGATAAGAGAAAAAAGACTCAAACTATATTTAAGATACTGAAAAAAATGATATCGTGGTGCAGAGAAAAGTCAAATGATTTTGGTTTGTCCTAAAAATTCAGGAAAACCAAAGAGCAAATATTGTCCTTGAGGTTTCACGTTTCAAATGGTTTTTAATGTCTTTGAAAATGTTTTATTTAGCTAGTTAATTGCTTATATTATAGTTTTCCAGATGTTTTTTGTTTTGAAAAACTCCTTGTCATTGACCATTTGTATATGTTTAATTTTTTTTTTAAAAATAGTTGTTTGAAAAATTTCATGCACTGTTTCAGAAAGTTCCATCCTAGTTCCTAATAGCTACCTAAAACTTAGTTTTTTGCTTCTTTCCTTTTTCTTTCCTTTATTTCCTTTGAAAAGTTTATTCAATACCTCTCAAGAGACTGTTTCTTTATTTTTGGTGTTTATTTCTGTTGTACTGGTACTAGAAATCTCACACCAGGACAAAGGGATATTAAACCTGGAAGAAATGTGAGTAATTGAATCCAGGTGCCTTCAGGCAGGTAGACCGTGCGATTCCATTTATTTATCTGTCAAATTTCACCTTAAAACTTGCTCCTCAAACTTTCCCTATTTGTAAGTTTATCTACTTTTTGCCATCATTATTGATCTACAAATATTTTAAGAGAACTATGTATTTTATAAAATTGGCTAAAACTTGCTCCTCAAACTTTCCCTATTTGTAAGTTTATCTACTTTTTGCCATCATTATTGATCTACAATGTATTTTTAAAAATTGGCATTAGTCTTAAGCAGTTAGTTCTAATGTTTGATCCTTTGCATTTATTTTTTTTTAAGTGCAGAGGACACTGCTAGGGTCATCACTATCTCTTACACCAGAATGGGCTTTATGTTTGCTGATTGTGTACAGTACAAATCACAAATTAACTTCTACTTATTCACTGGGAAAGTTAATGGATAGTTGGCTGAACTGAGTAATTAATAGTTCCATCTGAATTGCCCACAAGGCTTGATCTGTAGGCTAATGATGAGGCATACAGGTACACACACAGAAATAAGGATGTTTCGCTTCTTTAAAACACTCTCTTCTACACAAAGCAGCACAGTGATTAACTGTTTCCATATCTCTTGAGTAATAAAGCACTTTTTATTTTTTCTGTAAATCTTTATCCTCCATTCAAGGAATTAGCAATAGCCGACCACTAAAGATTTAGGATTGCTGGAGTTTATTTGAACTTTGATAGGAAAGGTCATTTAGATATTGAACTGAATTTTAGAGCCGATAAATGCCTCATACACCTTCTAGTAACTCATATTTATGACATGAACTAAGTCAAAAAACCCAAGAAGACATCAAATCAAAGCCCTTCTTACAAGACAGCATTGATTGCTGTAGGGATTTTTCCTCCATTTTTGGAGAAGAAAGAGGGAAAAAAAGATGATACTCTGTTGTAAAACTCTTATACTTTGACCACACATGCTGCTAACACCATGTTCTTTGTTACATCTTAGAACAGAAACTTGAAATTAAATGTTCTCAAATTGTTTCAATTTAAACTCTTACCTTGCCAAAATTTTCCGGTAGTGTGTGATGGGTCAGGCACTCAGCTGTAGTGCTGCTAGATGATGCTGGTTGCTAAATCTTCCAGAGAATATTTTCATTCGCTAACCCAAACATTCACCTTCCCCATCCATTTATTGTGACTTTACAGTATTGATGTTCTTGTTTTTAATATTCATTATCCTTTAGGAGAGAAAGTCTAAAGTTAGCAAATCACGTAAGAGTTAAGACTTGCAGTCTTTTTTCTTTTTTTTTTTCCTTTTTTTCCTTTGTTTTGGAAAGCAGCCTGATTTCATTCGAAAGGAAAAAGGGTTTCGTCTTTGAATACCATCAAAATATAAATCCACGTATGCCCAGAGAAGAGTGAAAAGAAAAAAAGCACGGCACAAAGGCAGTCTTAGAGTGTTAAAATTCCAAACTGTTTAAGAATAATGTGGAGACTTATTTAATTAGTGTCAGAAAGTAACTTGGGATGGATTGTTTTCAGCCAGCACCTATTTACATTTTGTTGTTTACTTAAAGTTTGAATTGTTATGCATACTTCAAACAAAAAAAAAAATTCAGAAGCTCTGAATATTAAGAACTATACAATGCGTAAAAAATTTGCTGTAAGTATATGATATTTGATTATACTTTTAAGCATACAAGAAAGTTATTAGCTGTAAATTTTCCTGTGAAATACATGTTTCCTTTTAATTTTCCTTCAGAGGATCCCCGAGATTGGTTGTATAACTTTTATTTGCATTGCATTAATGTCTAGACTCCTCGATTACAGTCACATACTTGTGCATAGGACAGGGCCATGATGGCAATTCTTAACTCAGAATTTGCTGTCCCTATTCTCTGACAGAATAACTACTAGAAAAAGTAGCCTTACTCTTAGGAAAAAAAAAAAAAGAAATTAAACTTTGTATTTTAACAGTCAAGATTTCCTAAATATTCTTTCCTTTTCTGAGAAAGTTTCCTTGCCAGGAGGAGGACTGCAATTTGAGACATGCAGTTCTTGCCTGAGGGCTTTTGGGAAAATACCTCACCTTAAAATATGTTTTTGAATAGAGGGTAAAAATGCTTTTTAAACTTAATGAATAGTGATGAAGTGTTAAAAGGCAAGGTGTCTAAATGAGAAACAAAAGTGTATATAAGCTATAGTCCCATAGCCTCATTAAAATGATATTAAAGTTATCTCTCTAGGAAAGACATTCCAAGATTTGCAGCACTGATGGACACGATTGTGTCTCTGAATTTGGTAGAAAAATCTTTACCTGGGTAATGAAGTGCTGCCAGAATATGTTAGGAAAGGTGGATTGCAGTATTCGGAAAAGAAGAATATGGTCAACTCTAGCTAGAAGTTGTATGATATTTCAAGGCAGAGGAGAAAACAGACTCTTCTAAGGATTTCCTTAACATCTCTTCTCCTCTCTGAGGAGGTCCTTTCTGGTAAATCCCTGAGTACAGATATATTAATTTTACCAAGCCAGCTTTTCACATTATTAAGTGCAAGGCTCTTAGCTTCATCAGCTGCACCGGGTTTGAAGAACCAGATTTGTTGCTGGGTGAGAGGTTTATCTGGACTGGAACTGCAGATGGAGGACTGTACTCTTGGGTTCCATTGGCCGCAGGTTCTGCAGGTATAAAATGTGGCAACTCTTTCCTAGGGGATGATGTGTAAAAATTTGTGCCAATCCAGTAGATCTATAGCTTTCATTGCAGGGAAATAAAGAAATTATCAAAAGTAATCTAATTAAATAAGTTAATAATGTAAAGTGGTCATAAAATGTTATATAATTAGTAAACAGAATATATTTAAATGCAGTCCTACAGCCTAGGTCCATAAGCAAACTGAGTTATTTTTTCTTTTTAAATATGCAAATCTGTATAATATTTTTTCTACAGTACATATGACAAAATAGATAAATTTGGCATTAAGAAATGCATGTTGTTGGCAAATGTCAGCATTCTGGCATGGTGACAAATAGTGGCCAATTTATTTTAAACTTGTAAATCATTAGTAGATTACTTAATATTAGCAGTAAGGAACTCTAAGCAGAGAAATGGTGACTGCAATTCTATTAAAATAACACTTTTGTAGATTGCCTTAGTAAATCTAGAAGATCATCAAGATAAAGGAAGAAATTAATTAAAAAAACCCACAAAGGCTACATCCCCAGTGATTCTAGCTATTGTACAAAGAAGTGGTGGCACTTAAATGAAAAAATCCACAAGTTTGCTGGCTTCGGTACAGTGTATTGTGAAATATTCCCCTTTATTCAAATTCTTATCATCCCAGGAATAATCATTTTAGGGGTTATCAGTTTCAAGTGATTCCATACTTTTCTTACACAAGTGTTAACAATTATTATAAACTTAACACTTACCAACAGTTGCAGTCATTGATATTTGAGACTGAAAAAAGACACAGTATATTTACTGAAAGGAAGATTGGCGCAGCTCAGATGATCTTGCATGATAAAGACAGGAGGAAAAATCTTAGCAATAACGACGGCACCCGTGTTAGCAGAAGTTGATATTTCCTACATATGGTACTTTTTCAATGATAAAACTGCATTAGAGCAAACAGTGTGTGAACTCTAATAACAATACACATGAATGTAATAATTCTTGTTTGTGCAGTTAGCATCGCAAAACAGACTGTGGTATCACCTTAGTTTCTCTTTTTTGTATGTCCCTGTTGTGATTTTGCCATAAATACATGTGTTGCTCTGGAAATGGGACTATGATATTTATCCAGCCTTTTAACTAGTGTGCTTTGAGTTTTAGCTTTGATACTATGAAAATTCTTGGCATTTGCTCAACTTATATTTGACATTTAACAGCCACACTGCGGTGCATGCTCCGTGTGACTCACCCCTAATGTGACTTACTGCTCGTTCACTGGAACTTGAGCTGAGTCTTGTTTCATCCCACAAACATGCGCACACATGGTCACAGTTGCCACAGCTGCTCTCGTGTATGTTGAATTTGTAAGCCATTGAAGTATCTGTTTGAGCCTTCCTTAGAATAACAAAGGATTATGCCTTATCATATCAAGAAACACAATAGCTTGATTATATAACACTTGCCTACTAAAATAGAACTGGAAGCAATGACTATAAGTCACATGACTACATGGATTTCCAGTTGTGTTCCTCATTGCTGTTTGCTTTCTAAGAATTTAAATATACAAAGCATTTTTTCATGGAGTGGTTTACAGAAAACACTTTATTTGTGTCAGAAAGGTTTCAGTCAGCTAAGTCTAAAGGCTTGCTAGACTCAGTTTGCCTCAGCCTGCCTAAAATTCCCTGATCTTATAATGTAGGGCCCACTGGGACTACCTGGTGACAAACCACACAGATATTATTGACAGGAAATTAAAAGTCATGTTGGATTGCATTAGAACATGAAAATCATATGAGATGGAAGTATCAGCTCTTCTCCACATTACAATAATCTGAAGGAAGAGAAAAGAAAAGGCAATTCCAGTGAGATAATAAAAACTAGTGATAAGCTAATAAAAGAGAAAAATTAAACTCTTAATATAGAACCCAACTTGGTATTTCTTGTAACTCATAAAATCTAAACGCTGTTATCCACAGCTAGGGGACACCCCACCTAATCTGCCCATGATTTCTGCTGTCCGCTTTTAATCTTCTGACTAAAAACTGGGTGAATATGAATGTGCTGTAGAGTCCAGGATGATAAAGCATGCCAAACAGAAAAGTTTATTACCTCATTTGGGTGGTTTCCACACTGAAACCAGCTTGGGCCTCGTTTATCTGGTTCACACATCGGAATATGAAATACTTATAGCATTTTTATGAAAATAAAAGTAGCTTCTGCATTTTTGCAGAAATTCTTTGAGTGTCATGATCAGTTTTACTGATATAGTGATCGTTAGAGATGGGTGAACCTGGGGTGCAACTTGGAGGGAAAACAGATATTTTCTTGTGTGACTGAAGGAAAAAAACCCCCTTTTTAACAAGCCCAGAAATATTTTATAAATAGAGTCAAGAGAGAAAATTTAAGTGAAAAATTAATCAACAAAAAATGAAACTGATAGACCAAGAAAAAGTAATTTTTATATTTTTTTATGATCTGGGAACTATGGGATTTTTTCAAAACAATTATAAATACAGTACAGTTTACTGACAATGTACACCTAATTTCTTTTTGAGATTTTTGTGGACTGCCTTTTTCTCCACAAATGCACATGGGATCATAACCTATAACCAGTGGTAGAAATGCTGCAGGCATTTGATCTCTAGTTCTGCATCTGCGATATAAACTTTGGAATTATTATTATATTGCTGCAGTTTCATGTCATTAATATAGATGACAGTTCCTATTGGAAGTGCTCGAATTTAAGCTAAGTGCCTTTATGGAAAGCAAGGCTTTGTAACTTATTCCAGATCTGAGGGCACCCACCCTCACGTTTATGTATATGAACATAGTTCATATGTGGATCCCGGAAATGTTTTATGTTTCAGGTGGAGAAACTGTGAGATAAGGGTTTGAAACAATCTGGGCACTGCTGGAGACAGTGCAGAGAACAGATTGCGTTATGGCATTGCATTTGGGTTTTTTATGTCTGTGTGTGTGTTTGCATGTGTTTATACTTTCACATGTGTTCAACTTGGGCCTTAGCAATTTAGAGGAAGGGCAGAGTGGGTAGGGTAGGCTGTGTTAATTTCAGCTATTATTTCAACTATTCAACTATTATTTCAACTATTATTGGGGAAATATCACTAGATTGTTAAAAATATATCCAGTAACTCAGAAATTTGATTTGGATTTCATGATTTTGTGAGATCAATATCACACTGGTGCTGTCAGGTAGGGAGTTATCCCCAACCTTTGCCAAAAGTTGGGGAAGGTTCGGTGAGGGTTAGAGCAGTGAAATAATTTAATGGATGTTTTCATATCCTACTTGATTACTTTCTTATTTTTCTTCTGATTGTATAATCTACATTTAGATTATATGTGTGTCTCCTCCTTTTTTTTTCTTTTACGAATATGCTTTAAGCCATAATAATATTTCTCCCCTCTCTTATTTTCTGACAATTAACTACTCATAGGTTTTAGTATATATCCAGGCAATGTGGATAAACGGTTGCTAGCCAAATATTTCACTTGGCCTATATTGGTCATATATAGTGGCTTTTGTTCAGTGTTTATTATGAACTAGAAAAAAAAAAACAAATCATGCAACCGTAAATGACATGATCATTCACTTGGCCTATATTGGTCATATATAGTGGCTTTTGTTCAGTGTTTATTATGAACTAGAAAAAAAAAACAAACCATGCAACCGTAAATAACATGATCAAGCTAAGTTCAAAGCTATATTGGATTGTCAAATACTTAACGTATTTGCACTGTGACAAAGCTCTTTTTTCTACAAATTGGACATGTGACGTGATCCTTGACCTAACTAATGTAATATCCTCTATAAGCACTTTTTTGTCCAGGTTATTTTCCTGCTTGTATCTTAAGCATATACTCTGCACTTTCTCTCTTGCTACTTGAGCTGTTGTCATTTTGTAAAATCTTCTCTAATAGCACTTGCTCTTTTTCAGCTTGATGGGTGGTCTTCCTTTCCTGGAGTCCTTTGCATGACTTGAATACTCATAAATAGAACAGGATTCACCTGATGTATACAGGTATATAGAGAAGAGTAAAATCTAACTTCTTGCTACAACCGTTGTTGATATTTAAGGCTATGAAGGTCTCCAGTCCTTGAAGAGGATGCTTCAAAATCTGCAGCAAGGTAATATCTCAAGACTTGACCCTTTATTTAGAATCCCTCAGAGGAGATAAGTGCTCATGCTGTTATTCAGTGCAGACATTTTATTATGTTTTATATTTCAGTAACAGAAGGGTATAACTTTCTGTACTGAAGATGCTAGAATTCTATCTGTATCTCTCTGTAGCATCTCAGTGATTTTAGTATCTAAGCCCCAATGAAAGTCAGTGGAACTTCAGTAAATAGACTATAGGGACAGGATTTTTTATTCTTTGCTATTTTTTTATTATTTGCTATTTTATTATTTGCTATGAATTTCAGCATGCCACTCTCCACAGCATCTTAATTACTAACTGAGTTTGCAGCACTTCTCTAACTTCTTTTTGAGCTATAATAATTGTTTTTTGAAAGGTAACAGCCTCAGTAATAACCAGCTGGGTGCCTGGGCCCCATAAGTGAAAAACTTACTATTTATTTCTTATTCACTCCTCTTACTGCTTCTGTGGAAATCTCCGTCACTCACTTTGGCTGCCATTGTTCTAGGTTAATAGACTGTGCTTGTCAAGATTGTATATCAAACACTGCAGACAATCAGCTAAGTCCTTAGTCATCTGTCAGATAGTGGCATCTTAGGTGCACTGAGAATAAGTTGGCAAAGTAGGGTGTGTTGCGTTCTGAAGTTTCAACTGGGGCCCTCTTTACTCGTAATACAAAAAGAGCATTAAGAGATTGATAGTCTTTTTGAAATTCCTTTGAAAATATATCCCAGACCGGATCTTTTTTACTGCTTGTCTCTTGTGAGCCTCTTCTTAAAAAAAAAAAAAGCCATTCTTTTAGATCCACACTGCTATAAAACCAGAAAACTGTCAGAGCCCTGCTGATCCAATTACAACTTTAAAACTTTTAAGCTTTTGATTTACAGTAAGCTCATTCCAGCTAAATACAAAGAAATCTTTTTCTTAAACTCTACACTGTTTAACAGTGTATTTCACATTATATTTTCCCTCTTTTTCCCTTTATTTGTGGAAAACAAAATGATCATAGAACCATGGAGTGGTTTGGGTTGAAAAGGACCTTTAATGATCATCTAGTTCTGCCCCCACTGCTGTGAGTGGGAACATCTTTCACCTAATCGGGTTCCTCAAAGCTCCATCTAGCCTGACTCTGAACTTTTCTACTGAGGGGGCATCCACAACTTCTCTGGGCAACCTTTTGTGGTGTGTCTCACCATTCTAGCAGAAGAGAACTTCCTTATATCTAATCTAAATCTACCCTCCTTCAGTTTAAAGCCGTTGCCCCTTGTCTTATCACTGCAGGCGCTGGCGATAGCCTCTCCAGCTTTCTTGTAAGAATAAATACTGAAAGGCTGCAACAAGGTCTCCCTAAAGCCTTTCTTCTTGTGGCTGAGCAACTCCAACTCTCTCAGCCTTTCTTCACAGGAGAGCTGTTTCACTCCTCCCATCATTTTTGTGGCCTCCTCCAGACCTACTTGAGTAGGTCCATGTCTGTCTTGGGCTGGGGGGCCCCAGGGCTGGACACGGTGTTGCAGCAAATTGCTAAGCTGGGGGAAAGAGCTCCAGCAAAGCCTGGAATTCAAAATTCGCTGATTTTACTGGTCTATATTTCTTTCAGACTCTCGACTACAATGGCAGAGTAGCATAAGTGTCTAGAAAATTAATCCCTTTCTGTAATTTGTGAAGATTAAAGGAGACGTTTAACAAATTTATGCAGATATTTTATAGTGATAAAAATGTATTGGATGAGGTATTACCACCAGATATGCTCATTCTTCATTTGCAAGTGAAAAGAAATGTGTGTGTCCAAGTAAGCATAGAATTTGCCTTTTTGTTTATGTTGAGTTAGTACATTACCAAATCACCAGGAGGGGTGTGATGTCTTAGCATGTTGCAGGATTTAAAATGACTGGATTCATATAAAAGTTGTAATAGTGGTAAAATTTGCTTCATAGTACTACATTTGGCAGTTACCTGTTAAGAGTAATTATTATTTAATTTGATAGTTCCCTATAAATCCCAAAATATGTAAATCTATTTGCTTACTGTTTAATAGTAATTAAATTTTAAAATGGAACATTGAAAAAAAATGTTACCAGAGTTTCTCTAGTGAAGATCTCGGTCCATAATGTATGCAAAGCTATGTATTCATAACTAATGAACTTAATCAACTAGGACATTATAACATATTTGCCTTCTCTGTTTATAACTAATTTCCGAGGGGTTGTCATTTTTAGATGCTGAAATATTTTTCTGCTTAACAGTTCCGCTGATTATTTTGGAAAAGAAGTTCTATAAGGGCTCTGTGCTGTAAACAGTTATGCATATGGACAAATTGTACTGAAATCATAGAATCATAGAAT
>NW_009709901.1:0-1994 GCF_000703405.1 Apaloderma vittatum | reverse complement strand
CAAGGATGCCCTGAGGAAACTGATCACTGGATGTTTTCCTGAAGCAATAAAATTCCTGTTTCCTTCTGCACAGCAGTTATAACAGAACTCGTTACAGGCCCAGTCTGTCGTCTCTATTTTCTCTTGGTGGTGGTGTTTTACTTGTAATAATGTTCTGATCCCCTTTCTAATTCACTCTCTGCAGTTAGAGTGATAGAGTGATTTATAAATGAGGGGCTGTGCTTCCTGTGTTTTTTTAAGAAATTAAAGGTCCCTGCCTTCTTCTAAGAACTTTTTGGAGCTGCTGGGCAGTGCCTGTGTGCAGAGGGGAGGGAGCAGGGAGCACCAGCCCTTGTTCTCTCCAGAGCTGCTCTCTCCACTCCTCCTCTCTCCTCTTGAGCCCCTGAGGGCTCTGGCAGCAAGGTCTCTGTCCTGCGGTGTGGCCGTGCTGTGACTGCAGGCAGGTACAGTTCATGGGCACTTCTGTCACAGAGCTGGCCTCCAGGACAGCCTTTCCATCATGAGAAAAGATCTCCTCAGGGCAGTGCCTGATGACTTAGGTCATTTTCCTCAATTAATCTCAAGAACATACCCAAGCAAGTGGTGCACACGTAAGAAAGCATCAGTGAATAGATAAATAGTTGAGGTGTGCAGGGCTGGAGCCCACAGAAGCATCCTCGCCTAGCCAGGCCTCCTGGCAGAGACCTGAAGGATCAGCAGAGGGGGGTCTGGTTTGTTCCCATCATCACTGGACACACTGGGGAAGCTTCCCCAGGATAATCATCAAGCACAAACTTGTTGTAAGCACCATTTCCAACACCAGCCTCTCACTAGAGCTCCCAAAAGTTCCTTGTGGTTCCATGAAGGCCAATGGGACAGACAGTGCCTTGAGGTCACTTCACGTTGACAGTAACATCCCGTGGGAAACCACCTGAATGCAGCCCTGGGATATCCTTCCTTAAGCCAAGGTCCCTGTGTCCATACTTCATGGCAAGGAGCATCTCAGATGAGTGCCGAGCTGGACAGCACACCGCAGGGCGGAGGAGCCCCCCAGCCTCTGGGACTGGCAGCAGGAGGCCAGGGAGACACATTATGACGGCTCCAGTGCACTGCCTGTGTGAGAAATGAGGGAAGACTGTGTCTGCACATCCCTGGGTGCATAAAGAGTCCATGAGGCCAGCTCAGGTGTGGACGCCTGACAGAACTCTGACATCTCTGTCTGTGAGTCTAAGAAAAAACCATACTTGTCCAGTGAGATTCATGTCAGCTGCCTTGGAAAGGGTCATTGCAAATGCTCCTGTCTGCTGCCTCATTCTTGACCGTGATTATGGACTGTTTTCTCAAAAGTGTTACAGCAATCAAAGAGGTTCTGAGGCCCCTTCCAGCCCAAGCCACTCTATGATTTTATGACTCTGTTACAGGACAGCAGCAGGTACATGGTCATGTCTATCAGAGAAGCTGAAAGGCTGACAGCAGTCATGTGATTTAGAAGATGATGGTGAGGTTACGTCTCTCTGGTCAGGTGAAAGACCACAACAAGGCTAATGGACTTGGTTCCTTGCTTGAAGAGCAGCTTCTGAGATGGTCAGACTTTCCTTACTAGTAGAAAGAAGCAGGATAGAGAAAAAAAGTCACAAACTGAAACTTGGAAAGTGGAGACTGACCAGCCAGAGTCTATGGGTCTCCATCTGGGGAAGGGTGAGGAGCTAACCGAGAGCTTATGAGTCAGGGTTACAGGGAAGGCGGGGTGAGTGGGGGTCTGTTACTGGCCAGCTGACCAGGAAGGCCAAGTAGATGAGGTCCTCTGTAGACAGGTAGGAGCAGCTTCACATTCACAAGCCCTGGTCCTCGTGGGTGCCTTCAACCATCTTGATATCTGCTTGAGGAACAACACAGCAGGGCATCAGCCGTCCAGGAGGTTCCTGGAATGCCTTCATGATAATTACTTCCTCCAAGTGCTAGAGGATCCAACGAGAAAAGATGTCATATTTGACTTTGTTCTCACTCACGAGGAG
>NW_009709900.1:0-534 GCF_000703405.1 Apaloderma vittatum | reverse complement strand
AAGTCATGGGCAACAGGAGAAGTGCCTGAGGCGTGGAGAAATAAGTCATGGGCAACAGGAGAAGTGCCTGAGGCGTGGAGAAATGCAAATGTCACTGCAGTCTTCAAAAAGGGCAGGAAGGAGGACCCAGGTAACTACAGACCGGTCAGCCTCATCTCCATTCCTGGTAGAACAACTTATCCTTGGCGCTGTCTCTAGGCATGTCGAGGATAAGAGGGTCTTTAGAAGTCAACATAGTTTTACCAAGGGGAAGTCATGTTTGACCAACCTGATAGCCTTTTATGAGAACATAATCAGGTGGATGGATGGTGGCCATGCAGTGGCCATGGTTTATCTGGATTTCAGTAAAGCATTTGAGACCATCTCCCACAGCATCCTCATAGCTAAACTGAGGAAGTGTGGGCTGGATGATCGAGTAGTGAGGTGGATTGTGAACTGGTTGAAGGGAAGAAGTTAGAAGGTTGTGATCAATGGGGAAGAGTCAATGGAGGCCTATGCCTAGCGGAGTCCCTCAGGGGTCAGTACTGGGGCCAA
>NW_009709899.1:98528-111772 GCF_000703405.1 Apaloderma vittatum | reverse complement strand
ACCTCGCCACTGCCTGCCGCAACAGAGGAGCCCCAAAGAGGAGATACAAGGACTCTCTGAAACAACACCTCAGTTTTGGCCATCTTGACTGCCATCAGTGGTCCACTCTGGTCTCCAGTCGGGAGATGTGGAGACACACCATCCATAATGCTGCTACCTCCTGCTGCCTCCTTTGAGAACGCACGTAGAATTAGTCTCAAGGAGAAAAGATAACACAGAAAGAACCATGCCACGCCAATACCACCTAAGGAGACTTTCCGCTGTGCCTTTTCCAACCTTCTGCTTTCCGCATCGGCCTTTTTAGCCATCAGAGCACCTGTAGCAAATGTGGGTAGAGCGCTTCCTACATCTTCATTCACGAAGCCTAGCCATGATGATGGTGACGACAAGCCTTGCTAAAACTCTCTCCATCTTTCAAATTCAAATGACACAAATATTCCTCTCTGACATCTCCAGGCTAAACAGTCCCAACTCTCTCAGCCTTTAATCATAGAAGAGGGAGTTCCAGCCTCTTGATCATTCTTATGACCTCTTCTGGACCTACTCCAACAAGTCCATGTCTTTCTTGTACTGAGGCCCCTTCCCTAGGCAGTCAATTCCAATGCTTCCCTGTTCCAAAACTTCCTTTTCTGGGAAGAAATTTTCCCTAAATATCCAATCTAAACCCACACTGGCAGAACTCGAAGCCATTTCCTCTTGTCCTAGCACTTGTTATTTGAGAAGAAAAAACAGACTGACCTCCACCTTGCTGCAACCTCCCATCAGGATATTGCAGAGAGGAAGTCTCCCCCCAGGCTCCTTTTCTGCAGGCTGAACAACCCCAATTCCCTCGGCTGCTCCCTGTAAGACTTGTTCTCCAGACCCTTCATGAGCTTTGTTGCCCTTCTCAAGACATGCTCCAGCACACAACCAATTCTATTAATTTATTTTTTTTTTCAGCTCAATCACTTCTAAGAGGAAATATCTGTCAGCATTTAGTGGTCAGCCTAGCCGTAATCCTTGACAAATAAATTGGTGACCCAGGTGGGACACTATCATAGAATCACAGAATCATAGAATGGCCTAGGCTGACAGGGACCTTAGAGATCATCCAATCCAACCTCCCTGTCATGGGCAGGGACGCCTCTCAACTAGACCAGGTTACTCAAAGCTCTGTCCAACTTGACCTTGGAACACCTTCAGGGAGCGGACATCAACAAGGTCTCTGGGCAATTTATTCCAAAGTCTTGCCACCCTTGTACTGAATAATATCTTCCTAAGATATAATCTAAATCTATTCTCATTCAACTTAAACCTTGTCCTGTCAGTGGACGCTCTTGTAAAAAGTCCCTCCCCAGCGTCCCTGTAGGTTCCCTTCAGGTATTGGAAGGCAGCTATTAGGTCCCCCTGAAGTCTTCTCTTTTCAAGACTGAACAATCCCAGCACCCATAGCGTGTCCTCATAGCAGAGGTGCTTCAGCCCTTGGATCATCTTTGTGGCCTCCTCTGAACATGCTCCAACAGATCCATGTCCTTCTTATGGTGGGGGCACCAAAACTGGACGCAGTATTCGAGGTGGAGGTCTCACAAGAGCAGAGTACAGAGATGTTGGGTGGCAAGACTTTGAAATAAATTGCCCAGAGATGTTGTGGCTGGCCCCTTGCCCATAGATGTTGTGGCTGCCCCCTCCCTGGAGGTGTTCAAGGCCAAGTTGGATGGAGGCTTGAGTATCATGATCTGGTTGAGAGGCGTCCCTGCCCATGACAGGGAGGTTGGATTGGATGATCTCTAAGGTCCCTTCCAGCCTAGGCCATTCTATGATTCTATGATTCTATGATATTGTCCCATATCAGGTGCAAGTCCATACAATTGGCTTCATTGAACTTCAGGTAGTTCTCGTGGGCTCAAATCCTCAAGTATGTCAAGGTCCCTCCAGATGGCATCTTTTCCCTCAAGCATATCACCCACACCACTCAGTTTGGTGTCACTTGCAAACTTTCTAAGGGATCTCTCAATCCTGCTATGTCACTGATGAACACGGTGACTAATACTGGTCCCAAGTGGACCCTTGAGGGACAGTATTCATTATTATGTTCCACTTGGACATTGAGTCATTAGCCTTGGATGTGACCATCAAACAATTCTTTATACACCTAACAGTCCATCCATAAAATCCTTTCCTCTCCAATTTAATAACAAGAATCATGTGGATGTGACAAGAATCTTGTGGGGAACAATATCAAAGGCTTTATGGAAGACTAGATAGATGACATTATAGAAGGTTATCAGATTAGTCAGACCTTACCTTGCATGTAGTTATTCTGACATTAAATGAAGATTTAACAGACGTGCTAGCCACAAATGGAAGGGAAAAATCAGAACAGCCTCGTCACAGAATGAGAGACAGATGGAAGAGGACATAATGAGAACCAATATATTCTCAGAGCATATGAGTACAATGAGGAAGACTGAGGTCTATTAGTCTATGAAGAGCAACAGCTGTTCACAGCCACCTCTAAGACTGAAGTTTTGACATCCTTTGACCACTGGCTTTATTGCAACTCTGTACGCATGCATGTTCCATTTCTACATATAAGTACATACACATTTACATTATGTATACATATACATAATATATATAGAATTTATATATATATCTATGTATAGATTAGGGAAATTATCACAGTGATGGAAACATTTAGAAGATTGACAAATAAGTTCTTTTTCAAACGTCAGAGCAACAATTCATGGGATTGACACTCATTAACAATATGCACTGCCAACAGTTAGTGCTTAATCACTGTCAGATATTCTCATTGTTTATGCGAACAAATCGCTCTTAAGAAGCTCATGATAAACTAGTTTTGTGTACACAATGATAGGGAACTGATGATATCATGAATGCTGGTGATGAAAGTCCCTGATGGTCATATTGGCCAAGATCCAGCTTGGAGTGGTGTGAGTGACCTCCTTCTAGCCATCTCTCCTCTTTCCTGTTCCTCAGCCCTGTCACATCTTGCCCAGGATGGGGGCACAAGTGACTTAGATTTGTAATTACCCAACAGCATGAACAATGACAAGTCTCAAGGCCCTTACACAAACATTTATTAATTTCTCACAATATATAGGTCAGACTCACAATAATTGGGTTTAGTTGCAAGACACATTAGGGCAGACAGTATAGTATGACTTAATCAGGAAAAGACTAGGTATGGAATAAACTACAGTAACTTAATAATAACAAAGGAAAAAAGACATATAATAAATTACAGGCAGTTATATGCTTAACGATTACAAGACAGAAACTAAACATAAACTAAGTAAACATTATGATAGGCCTTGCATTAGTTAGTGAGAAAGGTGAAAGAGAAAAAAAAGAAAGGGGAGGGGGAAGGGGGGAGAGAAGAGAGGAGGGGGAAAGAGAGACAGAGATCACCTGTCCGGGTTCCTGCATTGGTCCTACCAATGAGGGTTCAAGGATGCCATCGACTTTTCTTCTTCTGCACTTTTCTTCTTGGTGCCTTTGTCTCAGTCTACATGCTTTGTTTCTTCTGTCTGCTTTCTTCTGTCTCTTGCTTCTACCACTTCATGTGTCTAATGTCCCTCATTTATACATACTTTTCTGCAGTATGTCAGGTAGGGGATCAAGGCACCTCGTTGTTTTTGATAATCCTTATTAACATGTGTGATTGCCCTATCTCCTTGGAAGATATGCTACGAGACAAGGCCATCCTGCCTCCCCAAGGTTCCTGATCTCATGCATATATTTGGTGCCAGGGCTGTTTGAGGCATCTGTTTATCAGATCCACATTCCATCTGGCACTTATCAGTTTGCCACACAGGACCAGAAACCGGTCTTGGTTTTGACCAGGTTGGGGGTTTGTAAAATGACAAGAAATTTTTTAACGTAAACATTCTTACATCTGTCCACTACAAGCCTCCTTCTTAAAATAAAAAGAGTAGCCATATCATCTCCTCACACAGTTAATTTTAAAGTGATGAACAAGATATTTTCTGGTTTCACCACATATCTTTCCCACTTTCTTTACAAACTTTGTTCTTACAGAGTTTAATTCTTAAACATCCCATCTGGCACTGCCTTTGAGTGACTACACCCTCCTTATGCACATTTACAATTACGTGTTAATTACACATTTATGCTTAGCTGGTTTACAAAATGCTTGCTGCGGATAACATATACTTTAAAAATGTTATGGTTTCAGAAAATGATTATATACTGCAGCAACTATACTATTTCATTGACTTTCAAGACAAGCAAGTATGAATTGTATATTTTTTAGTCTACTTATTCATGGGTGCAATAAACCTCTGATTTTGCCACCATTTTTGTTAACAAGATCAGCTAATAATAGGACAGATACAATTAGTACAAGTAATAATGTAACAGATAATCAGTCTGCAGTACAAAATGACTGGCAGGAGGTTACTTAGAAAAACTCATTATTTTTTAATGTAAGGGTGTGGTGAACCAGATACTGGAGATTAAGACTCATATCAGTCAAATCTCGTGCAACAAGATTGGAAATAATTTATATATGTTTTGATTATAGCAAATATTTTGACTCGGGTTTAAGCATTTTCCTGTTAAAAAATGCAGTCATATAATTATAGAAGTATAGTGTTACAGATATGATGTAAGAGTGAGTAGAAAATTGTGCTTATAATAACCATAAACGCTTTCTGTGGAAAAGTATATATCAAATGAGATTGTGCAAAGATCAGCAACATTTTCCTTAATTACAGAGGTGATAGAAGGAAAAATGTTCACTCTTACATTAGTAGTTTAATCAATCTGAGATGGCTTAAAAGGGACCCGGAGAATAGATTAGAGGTCAAAATCCATTAAAAACACAGAAAATTCAATATATATGTTATTATTAAAAAAAAAAAGGAAAAAAGAAAAAATATCTGAGATTATAGCCAACGGCCAGCTGAGCATGAAAGCGTGATTTATTAAGGGTGGATAGTTTGAGAAAAGTAAAATGTCATGTGTGGTATAGTGTGGCCTTAAAGACTAGTGAAACAGTTATCCTTTTGGCTTCAGCAAAGTCTCCTTTGGCCCATTCAGATGCCAGACTTTAAAGTTTTATTTATATAAGCGTGGATATCCTCTCCTTTAAGAATCATTATTCTTTGATTAGTAAAATTTGGAAGTCCTCATCCAGAGGGAGGATTTTAAGTCACATAACTGAGTGAATTAATTTGTCTTGTTCAATCAGGTCCACAGATATTTCTTCATAGTTGTGGTTTTGTAGTATTAATCAGCACAGTCAGATGAAGTTAGACAACTCATTAACAGTGGTAAGTCCTGCTAATGGTAAGTAAATGTAACAGTTGCTCAGGTCTGCCTCACAAAAATTAATTGTATATGAAAATACATATTAGGGATATCATTTAGTGGTGAGCTTGACATGTCTATGTTAATGATTAGAATCAATTATCTTAAAGGTGATTTGTAATCTAAGTGATTCTATAGTTCTATGAACTAGATTCTTTTTTGAAATTGTCACTTCCAAGCGATATGTTTTAGCCGTAAGTTTAAAAGAATTGTTCTCTGTTGATGGGTTTTCGTTTTGTTTTCTTTCTCCTTTCCAATGTACTAGCATGCATCTACTCAAGTCTGAATGAATCATAAAACTATAGAATAGTTTGGTTTGGATGGGACCTTTAAAGATCATCTAGTTCCAACCTCCTTGCCATGGGCAGGGACACTAGGCCAGGTTGTTCAAAGCCCCATCCAACCTGGCCTTGCACATTTCCAGGGAGGCAGCTGCCACAGCTTCTCTGGGCAACCTGTTCCAGTGTCTCACTACCCTTATAGTAAAGAATTTCTTCATATTATCTAATCTAAACATAACCACTTTCAGTCTGAAACTGGTACTCCTTGTCCAACCACTACATTTCGTCCCCTTCTTTCCTGTAATCCCCTTTAAGCACTTGAAAACCAACATAAGGTCTCCCTAGAGCCTTCTCTTCTCCAGGCTGAACAGTCTGTGCTCATAGGGGAGGCACTTCAGATCCCTGATAATCTTCATGGCCCTGCATTAATTACAGCATATCTGAATACTTATTATAGAACCTTAGAATACCTACAAAACCTTGAGATGGTTTCCTTCAACTGAGCATTTTTTAATTAATTTAAAATTGATTAAAACTTGTGTGGTTTTACTTGAGATTCATCAAAATAGCATTCCTTTCAAGTATAATGTGCAAGAAATGACTGATATAATGTAAAATTAATCTCTAAGAAAAAGTGTGAAATATGAATTTCTCTTGGAATGAAAGTCTATGGCAAAAAACATACTTAAAGTACTCATCCAGTGCAGGCCATTCTACACAGAAGGCTCAACCTCAAACTTGACCGTTTTGTTAATAGTTCTTTGTTAGTGAAACTTTTGTCTTATTGGGAATGCTTCGCACTTCTGTCTGAGCACTGTCTCTGTGTACATCATTCGATGTTCACTAAGTCAGGATTCCTGTGCCACTATGGAAAAGCATCTATGTGTGAGCCTTATCCCTTTGGAGCCCTAGAAACTTTTTAATCCATGTTTCCATGGCTTTTATGAAGACAGAATTACATTTGCAATTTTTTTCTTGTGAGTTTCTAAATTTAATGTCTTCTTTGATTCAGACAAATTTTCCCTCATTTGCATTCACACCTATACAGAATGTTGCTGTTTATATTTCTTCAGGGAAATCCATAATGAATTCAAAATCCTAAGTGGATGACAGCATTTTATACTCCTTCTGTCTAGGTGTAACTGATTGCCCAAGTGCAAGTGAGCAGCAAACCAGGCCACGTATATGCATCTGACTCACTTTCACACTCAAACGTAATCTATTTCTGTATTTAGTTGGTGGCACTTCTAGGATTATTTGTTACTCAAATATTTTGTAACTTACTTTCTGTCAGCTGTATACACTTACAGACTGTATACACGTAATAAAGCACGATGAAGGGGAACAATGTAGGCATGTGCTCAGAGAAATCTGAATTAATTTAGGCCCCATTTGCTATACACAGACCTGTCAAGTGATGAAATGCATCAGTTAAAATGTGCAAGAAATTACAGGTGAAAGTTTTACAAATAATTTAGTAAATAACAGATATCTACAAAAATCAAGTATGTTGCTGCTAGTGCTGAGTTCTTGCTTATGCATAACTTAGAGTGGTCTGCTGTAACGGTCTTTTGGTAGTTTGACTTCTGCTACTGAGAGAATACGAGCATAAATCAGAAATCTTTATTTTAAAAGACACTTGAAATGTTCCTAAATTAGAGTTCCTAACTGGATGTATTGCATTTAAAATAAATGCTCCCTGAAACTCTCTTACCATACGCTTACGGTTTGAAGATTCAGTCTGTCATTCATCAGTGATGCAGAAAAGAATGATCTGTGGTTCTGTCAATCTAATGTGATGTTGCTGGACCTGAGACATGTAAGGCAGGAATAGTTTAGTGGCTGACTGCCTTTGTGATTTTCCTCCCCTTTTCTCATCCCATAACCTGTGGTTACTTATTACAATCTGTCAGTCTGAGTAGGAGGGCATTTATCTAAGTTGGTTATTTACTGTTTTTTTCTGAAGACCTGAAGCTTAGAGGTCTCCTGCTGCTACTTAGGGTTTCAGAGAAGTATTTCCCCTCTTCCCTCATCTCTACTCTGCAATTCCTCCATCTGATAGAAGGAGGAAATATATCCCTGTCTCAAAATTAATCATGCTCACAATCATGATAAATAACAATGATTCTTTTTTATATGTACCCTCTTCTTTAAGGTAAGCCTGTATTTTTTGTTGTCATCATCATGAAAAGTTAGGTGAGATTTTTTAAGAAAGGTGAAAATGTCAGGCTTAGTCACAAAAGCCCTGATAGAACAGGCTCAGCATGCACCTCACTAGCAAATCTTCCAGTCTTGCTGTCTGACAAGAACACAGGAAAACAAAACCGTGATCTGAGTGTAAAGGAAAAAATTGAAAAGTTAAATATTCAAATTTAAAATTTAAACTCTATCTGCTTCAGCACTTATGGCTAGGTGGTAGTGTTCATTTTTCCAGTATTTTTGTAAGGAAATTCTCTATACATGCTGATGTGCTAATTATCTGTTTTCTTGTACTACATTGTCTGTATGTATTTTGAATCTATTCAGATGCAACACATTTAGAATGTCTTTAACAGTGGTCTGCCTTCTAGTCCATCATACAACTTAAAAAAACAAACTAGAAAACAGGAAGTTGTTTAAAGAACCTTATATAGGAAGGAAGAGTGCACAAAAATGAAATATAATATACGTATAGATCATATCTTACATCTTGAAATAACTTTTGATTAGGTATATTTAATAAGTAAGCTGGTGTTGGTAAAACAACTAGGGAGTCAACAAAAAATCACAGAAAAATAATCTGAAGCTAATCTTTTCTCTTGCTATTACCAAAACCCATAAATTGCAAAGTATATTCTAAATATATAAAAAGCTGATTTTAAAAATATCTTCAATGGTAACACTTTGAGGTATTTCACATATAACTTATATCTCTAAGCATATATAAAAATCCCTACAGAGATTAATACTTACTGAGTAAACACATATTCTTTAAACAGAAATGTTGAAAGGTTTAAAGTGGGTGAATTTTGTGTTATGTGGACTGCATTCTACCACTATCTGTTAATACTGCCAGAAAATTTCCTCACTAATCGTAGTGATCCTTCCTCTTTAACATAGACACTGCCCAAAAAGATTTCATAATAGCTGAATAAAAAATTTCTTTATACATATTTAGAATAAAAAACTAATGTCTTTTTTCCTCACATTGGATCTTCTTGTGGTGCTTTTCTGCAAGATACAATGCCACAATTTATACTTGTCCTATGTAATAATCAGTCCAATCATTTACCTTATTTGTGTTCTTTCATTGAATCCATAAATTATATGAGGACCTCTGACATCAGAGTGACTACATTTTAAAGTAATCCAAAATATCCTTTACTTCATCACTCCAAATTTTTGAACAAATTTTATTTTTCTAGGCTTTTGGGATAGCAAGGATCTAAGTGGCATTGAAATTAATCATAAATCTCGGAAAGTTCAGTCCTATGAGATTGAGAGATATCAGTGTGAGCACTTCAAAGGCAGTCTAAATGATTAATAACACCTTATTGTGGATAATAACAGCTTTTTCTTCTAGATGACACACTAGTTTAATTTTAACAAATAATTTCTTTACTGCCTAGTGTATTCCCAAGGTATCACAACTATATTTTAGACCACCACTCAAGTGGCTAGTAAAAGACAGCGGCTTTTATCACTTTTTCATAGAACTAGCAAGTGTATTCCCACAGAGTTATTTAGCTTTGTTCTTTTCCTTGTACTATTGAAACATGATAGGCCAAATTTGTTGCTTCTGCAACTTGGAAATTTCTGTCTAAACCTTTATTCGTCTTTCTTTAAAGTAAAGAAGGAAAATGAGATGAGTAGTTTTCAGGGCTTTTTCACCCACAAATGACATGATTCCTTTTCTGTCAATTTCTAAAATGCCCAAGCATATTCGTTTTTATCTCCTTGATGGCATTGTGAAGTGTAATATGATGGTAAGATTACAATAGGCTTATCCTACTCGTAGACTCAGACACCAATGTATTAAAGTGATACTTTTCTTCTCAAAAGATCTATTCCACAGCAGTGCTCTAACACCCGTCACCCCATTACACAATACTTAGTGTTTCATTTTCCAGACTGTTCTTTTCCTGATAAATGATGATACCAGGGATATCACACAGCTAAAATCATGTCCCATGCCATCTCAGTTTTCTTTTGGCTTTGATTTTACATCTTCTCTTTCTGGCAAAAAATTTTAGTATACTTTTTCAACGCATTTCTGAAAACATAAGAAGAGGAATATTGTTCCTTTTAGAAAATAAAGTGACAATTTGTATCCAGACCTTATACAACCCTTTAGTTTTTTGATGCTGTTAATATCTAGGTCCTTCACACTTTTAAATGAAGTAGCAGAATATAGTCTATAGAGATATCAAGTAGAATGGTTGTCCTGGCAACAGAAATAAAGTTCAGGAAAAAATTTTCCTCTCCACTCCTATTTTCTTCCATCACTTCTCATGGTCAACAAAACTATGTGCTTTCAAGATTTTATTAACTGAGATATAACAGAGATCAGGTATATTAAACCAGGTTTTTAATAAATATAGAATGTCTTGCCATGGATTCAAATAAAATACAGTTGGTGAAAAGAAGATATCTGCCACAATTGACTGGAAATTAACTTATAGGTTTTGTGCTTCCCATCATTTTGTGGAAAAGTGTCTTTGTCTGATAATTATACAGAGAATAATTCACAGCGTTACCCATATAAAAATATAATAAAAATTCCTGGAGTAAAAACTGAGCTTCTGAACTAAAACCATCTCATTGGTCTTACATCTGTTAGTTATTTGATGCAGCCAAGAACTTTCAAGGTCAATCTCTTAATTACATAAGATCAGTTTCACCTAATTTTTTAATAGAGTCTTGTGTTCCATTTTACATATGATAATTTACAACTTACTAGTCTAATGAACGCATTAAATGTTTATGCTGCTTCAGGAGAACCATTTCACAGTACATTAACGGTGTTTGTATTGGAATCAACTGGACCATTTCATCTGGCAGACCATGGATACACTCAGATTGATGCCACATAGTTTAGGACATAAGAAATTCAGGTCTTCTTCAGTCCGTCAGGCTCTGAAATAAAATTGGCCAATGAATCTCGATTGCATCTCCTTTCTCTCAGGTAATCAAAAAGATATTTCACCTGAGAGGAAGTTTCTTTTCCAGAGTATAATTTCTGTGATTTGTGGAGAGATTATCATGAGATTGCACTCATAGGAGTGCATATTCCTGCACTATCAGACAAAAAAGACACTAAATCCATTAGAAGAAATAAATTATGTATTCGCACACACTCCATGGTAGAAATCCTTCCAATACTTCCTTTGAAAAATACTCAGTTAACTAACTAAGTTAACTACCAAGGGAAAACCTTCAGCTTGGTGGTTGTCTGCTATTGTAAATCTGAAACTTGAAAGGTGGTACTCTAGGTGAAAATATTACAGAAAGTGAAAATAAAGTGTACTAAAGAAAAGGAGTGTACATTAATGAATTATGCTAATGAGGGAAAATCTACTTCTTTTTTTTGAGACAAAACTATTTTATCCTGAAGTTTCTTTTAACCTGAACTTACGTTCAAATTTAACAAATAAAAATACGAAAATAATTTTAAACAGATTCACAAAGCTGTGTTTTTGGAAATCATTTGTCCAAAGGCAAGGAATTCCTGTGTTTCGGGTCTCAGGAGTATGCTCTAATCCCAGTTTATAAACTTGAGTTAAATGTAACATTCTTAATTCACATCAAGGTTGTATCATTTAATAATATTTATATTTTCTTAATGTGGAAGACAGAGAGAGTAACAGAGAATAATAGAGAATAACAGAGATTGTGATCCTGCCTCACTGAATGTTTAATATTATTCAGTGCAGGATGAGAGGCATTTAAATAGGGAAGTTCATTATAAACACTTCCAGAATAGCTAGTGTCCTGGGCATTTTCCTCAAGAAAAAAAAAAAAAGAAAGAAAAAAACCCCTGTTTCAAAATCTTGCTCTAAATTAGTCAAAATAAAGAAAACTTAGTGCAAAGAGCAAGTCATTCTTCTTTTTGTGCAAAATTTTCAGAATTTACCCTTGTAATTTTTATATTTCTCATCTCCCCAAATCGAATTAGGCCTACAAAATACAGGAAATATATATTTTATTTTATAAAATGAAAGTATGTCAATTGAATACAAGAGAGCAAGAAAGGAAGAAAGAAAACCCCATAGATTTATAAACAACAACAGAGAGCCAATAACGTAAAATGATTCTGAAAATGCAAATAAATTCTCAAATATGTAAAAACATTTCCAACAGAAAAAGACTAGTGCAAAACAATAGTGACATTTCCTCTGAATGTTTTTGGAAGTAGTACGATAAAGTGGTTTCTAGAGTGACTAGACATGGGAGACACTATTTAAAGGGAAAGTATGATGTTACTCAAGATGAAATGGGTTTAAATGGTTTATTGGCCCAGGAATTAGAGACAGTTTTGTAAGGATAAGTGAGATAAGTCCTGGAGCAGCTTCTGAAAGTGACTACTTTTGGGCTGTTGGATATGGGAGAAGCAGTGACTTCTTGTAAATTTTTAAGGAAAAAATTACCTGTTTATGGGAAAGATTGCTTTGTAACAGTTACAATGTGTAATTGCTACAAAGTAGTTGTGATTCTATTTCCCTAGTTTCCCACTATTAACCATAAAAGGATGGAAAACAGAGTTATTTTACGAATATCCTGTTACCTAATGTTTTTTTCTTTCTGGATAATTCCACTTGAGGTTGTGTTATGCTTTATTGAGTTCAGTGAGCAATTTCTGTTTATTTGGTTTTTTCTGTTGTAATATGCTTCAATTTCCTTCTTCATTTGTATTGTTATGACTTAAGTATTTGCAGAGGGAGTTGCACATATTCAGGGAGCACACAATGAGAAATAAGTAAAAGGATTTCAAAGATGGCAAAATGTTCACTGTTACCTTCACCTGTATGGAAACATTCATCATTTAACTGCTTATCACAGGATTCACTGGTAATTAGTTTAGATATCTATGAAGCTAAATGCCCCCACTAAGATATTAAGTTCTCATATTGTCTACTGATATTAACTTAGGTGGAAGGTATTCAGTCTTTCAGGGGACTGAAGACATGATGGTGATACCTGCTCGTGTATGCAAATCAAATTATCCTACAAATTTGGTCAAAAAGAGGAGGGTAAACATTTTTAAAAATTATTTTTATTTTTTAATTCTTGAGTTAATCCAGTGTGTTTTCCCAGCATACTTTCATTTGCTGCAGTCTTGAGCAGAAAACTGGGTAGAGATGCTAAACTGTCCAAGAATTATTTAATAAAATTAAGCTACCTTCTCAAGTAAAGAGAAAGGAATTATATATGTAAGTCTTTATATAAAGAAATAAAACTGAAGGAAATTGTTACCTAAGCTGTTACATGGGTATTAAAACTCCAAGTAAAATCAGTTGCTGAAATAGACCTTGAAGAAACAATTAAAGAAAATGTTTGATACTCAATAGAGATGAGCCTAGGGAAAGCTAGATGTGAAATAAGAAAGGAAATTAAGGTTTTTTTTCTAAATGAGAAGAAATATTCAGA
>NW_009709899.1:97798-98497 GCF_000703405.1 Apaloderma vittatum | reverse complement strand
GCAGGAATGACAAACACAGAGGGAAAAATGAGTGCAGTATTTGTGCTGGTAGTTAAAAGAGGAATGTGGTTAGAATAATGCAATGAACAGGACAGAGACAGTGTGGTAAGAATTTACAAAACCAAAAATAAATCACAAAAAAAATGTGATCCCTAGGCAAAGCAAGTATGCTGCCACAAGAACCTTGAGTTGCACTATTGAAGTAGTTTGCTTAGACATTGGCAAAACCAAAAAAAAATCAAATCAACAACATTCTTTTGATTCTACAGTTTGAAATGAGAGGAGATGTGCAATGTTCAGGTGGGTCGCTGCCTATCACACACGAATTCCCTCTGTGATATTGTTGACTGAGAAAGGATTGACAGTCCTTCGATGCGTATACATACAAAAAAAATAGATGTGAGAATATATTGGTATCAAAATAATGCTTGTGAACAAAATATCTAGGAAGGCGAGGAAAGGAATTAAATAAAACCCGTAATACCACTAAAATACTTTACACTTTTCCCTAAGCACCTCTAAACACAAGTATACAAATCTCAACTTGTGTTCTGGGCTCCTCATTCCCAGGATCCCACCGGATCTGAGTCCAACATCCTTCAGGAAACTGTGTTACTGTTTACTGAGCGTTGTGTTTGTATAATGAGGAAAAAAATATTAACAAAACTAGTGGACTGAACAGAAATATGAGTAGGGAAA
>NW_009709899.1:32029-97767 GCF_000703405.1 Apaloderma vittatum | reverse complement strand
AGAGAGAAATGAAGGAAGGAAGGAAGGAAGGAAGGAAGAAAGAAAGAAAGAAAGGAAGGAAGGAAGAAAGAAAAACTAAATCATGTATGTGAATGTATAAACTATACATCTGATTGACATTCACACCAAGACTCTTTTAAACTATGCTACCGTAATTACACTTACATTAAAACCCTTTCACATTTCCACAGAGGCTGCAGCGTAAACCACTTGTGCTTATGATGTCTGAGAGACCATGATTTGGGTCTATAATGGTGCAAATTAGAGTGGCACTTGTTAGAACAGCAAGACTTGGCTTTATGAAACAAGGATTCAGATTAACCACTTGCCTAAAGCAGTCTGTTTAGCTTTGTAGAATTTGAAGCTCAACAGCTCATTGCCAACACAAATCCTTCATGCAACAACTAGTCTTTCAGTGACTTACATTGTGTTCACACTTTTTGTGTATCAGGCAGCTGTAATGGAAAATGACAAGATCAGGTTACTTCCTTACAAAATCCTATACCTCCAGGTAAATCTGCCCTCTGATTCAAATCACAGTTTTCTGTTCATTGCATCCAGATCCAGAATTTAGCCTTTATGTTATTACAATACTAAGAGTGATGTACTTAATTATAAATACAATTTCAGAGGTCTTAAGAAAATGTGAATAGGCTCAGATGCATGCCTCGTGCTACAGGAAACTAGATGTCACCATCAAAGCAGATAATAATGTTCATTCAGCCAGCTATTCTGAAGATAAAATACCATCAGATTTGTAATTAAATTTCATTTCTCATGGGATGCAGAAAATCTCAAATTCATATATGTATGCGTGCAAGGCTACATCTATATATAACTATATGCATATATATGTATACAGGATGAATAATGAATATTAAATAATGAGGGGGAAATATATGTGTATGTATTCATATATGCATGTATGCATAAATAAGCATACACGTACACATATATATATACATATATGTATCACAGCTGAATTTATTTTTTGCTGGTGTTCTACTGAAAAAATAAATATTCATTTTCATAAAAGTCATGTGCAGTGTATATTATCTTACTGTTTGATTTCATACTGTTTGATGATGTTAGGTCTCAGACACTAAATCTCAGTTTCTCAACTGCATCCAGGTACATATCTTTCACTGATGTTTTTGGCATTGTGGACTCTATGTCCTTTTTGGAAATCTATCCCATGATTTCTCAACTACTAGTGTGGTGAAATAAGTGCAGAATATTATCACAAACCTGGATTTCTTGAACAAAACCAATTCAAAGTAATGTCACTTTCAGAAAAATGAAACATCTGAATTATGGAAAAAAGTCAACTCAAAATGACATACGAATTGAGTTTCATTATTGCTGCAAAGCTACATTATTCATACTGAATTCTTTTGAAAGAAAAGTGTCTTCTTCAACCTTCATTTTTATCCACAATAAATTTAGATGACCCAGTTCTCTTCTTTTGCTCTGATGTTTTAGAAGTTATTGTTTAAAGGTAGTGTGCCAAGTTGTTGGATTACAATTCTTAACGTTGTATTTTGGCCTCTTCTCACATTCAAGGTCATCAAGAAGTTAAAAAAAAATCCTTTAAAAAAAAACAGTGAAATAACTTACTTTGAAAGATTTTAAGCAAGAATTCTTTCCAAAGTCCTGGTTACACAGTTATGAGCAGGACTCCAGTGTTTAAACACAGGTATGAAGTGCTGTTTTAGGAAGTGTGGTGCAACCCTAAGGTTGCAGGAAGTATCTGCTACTCCCGTGTAAATGTTTTACACTTGATATCATCTACAACAACACTAAACTCCTACATTAGGAAGTTGGATTGCTCCCAGGGTGTCTGTTTATTAAAGTCTATCTGAACAAGTTTTAAAATCAAGGTAACATCTTGCAATAAGGGTGCCTGTTGCCTATCTGTGACATGGTCTTGCCTTCAATAAATCTTTCTTTTTCATTGCATAAACTCCAATTCCTGAACCATGTGTTAATTTTCACCATCAGGAGCTGTCTTAACAAATAAATATTTTAAAATTGATAATTTTCATTACCAAAAATAACACTTTTTTCCCCGAGTATTTGATCAGTGCAATGTAATTTGGTTTTCGGTGTTCTAGAGCTACACTGAGGCTGAGCCTATGTAAGCGAGGGGCAGGTAGGGTGTCCAAGGATTTGTTCTTTCTAGACTACAAAGTGGCAAAAATACATACACAATACATACAGCGGCTGAAATTAGCTCCCACATGGAAGAAACGTTCATGAAATAAAATGGACAAGGTTTCTGTCACATCAACCTCTGCTCCTGCTGATCACAGTAGCAATACCTGGGAAATTATCCAGTTTGTTTTACCAAGGGGGCCAGGAAATCTTGACCTGTGTCCCTCGGGCATTTTTGAACAATCCTATCTGTGTCCACTGGGCCACTGTTGGATAGGTCTCTCCACATCACTTTATTCACCATTATCACTAGCAGACAAACACATAACAGTGTCTGAAATGTCTGTAACAAGGTTTGCCCCTATCTACATAATTCACATGCATTTTCTATGTTTGCTTGTGCTATCCTCAAACTGTAGTGTAAAGAGTTTAATTCTAGAACTTGAATAATTCTCTGTAAATCTGCTCTAAAATGGATGACTTAACATCTTTGATCACTTGTTGCAGCGCAGCTTATGAAGCGTAATATCATTTGGAGTTTCACAGTCCTGACACAATGTATACATAATGTACTGTAAATCACCTGTGCAAAGCCCTTGAGACAGAAAAATCACAAGCATGCATGGGGAGATTTTTTCCTAACTCCTTCAAATCTCTCCAGAGGGATATTTCATTATGTCAATTCAGGCAACGTAAAGGCTAAGAGCTGAACCATGCAGTTGCTGCCTTCAATTATTCACAAATCCACTGCAGAAAAAAGAGAAATGGCTGACAACCTTGTAGGAATACTACTGTGACAGCTCTGTTCTCTGGGCTCAAATTATCTTATCTGGTGGAACCATTCAGGTTCCTTAAAACAGATTAATTATTTACAGTTCTTTTTCTACACTCCTTGATTGCTGCAGCTGTGCTACCTCCTTCCACTTTCTTTGAGAATGTTTCCTTTAACCACATCTCCTTCAATTTTGTGAACTTGTCCACATTTCTTAAGAAGGAAATATCAAGGAATAAAGCTAGTCACAAGGTTTCAGAAAATCAACTCGTCGATGTTTTAGAATCTAGTGAATTTTGATGAAAATATGGCCTATTTTAAATTTTTGATTTTTGATCTATTCTATTAGCAAAAATATTACACAAACACAGAAAATAGACACATTAGTTTGTGCTATTTCTCTTCCCAATAAAGCATGGCGGTTCAAAAGGTGCTCCCAACAAAGATCATGCTTAGCTTTCATGATGATGTATGTAGCCTCTAACTGACAAATTATCTTTGCAGTCTGCCATGAGAAGTACAATCTACATATCATCTTAAACTTGTTTTTCAAATTAGAAAAGAAGAAATAAAAATAGTATAATTCTGCTTAATATTTATTGTAGACAGTTGTAGCTGAGATTCTTAGTTAAACTTACAAGTTAATTTTTTTTTTCATTTACTAGTCTTTCTATTTAGTGTACAGTAGAACTTTTTTTCATGATCATTCCTTTTGTTTAATAAATTATGATCTTGCACATGCACATATACTACAGACCACACATTCCTGTAATAATTACTCCTTCATCAAAGCACTTCTTTAGTCCTATTGCTGAGTGAAGGCATTTGCCCATAGCAAGGTGATGACACTTACGAGAATATTGGCAGGTAAATCAACTTCAGCATGTGATACAGCTAGGTAGTCGAAACTCTCCCTAACCGAAAATCTCATGGACCTTTTATTTTAGAGAATATAGCAAAAAAAAAAAAGAAAAAAGTCAGAGCATCAGCAATTTAAGGTCTTTTTTCTAGCATGTTACTCCTCATCCTTATCTTAGCCTTCCCCACCTAAGAGCTTCAAATAATGTTTTTTGTTTTGGTTTGGTTTGGGTTTTTTGTTTTGTTTTGTTTTAAAAAAATAAAATTGTAATGTATTGAATTTATATGGTATTGTCTACAGGTTCTGTAGTCTTTAGACTGTTTTTATGCAGCACGTTATTCTTCTAGGTCTGTTGCATGAGTTGGCCCATCATAACTGACCTTTCAGGCACCTCCTATTTTAATGTCATTAGCAAATTTGCATGAAGTTATTTGCTTTTTCTTTCACATGAACAAGGATGTTGATCCTGGCATTATTCTGCACAGTATCCGAACAGATGTATAATCCATACATGCTATTTTGATTCTAAAATCTACAGCTATACATTCTGTATGTAAATTTTTTTGTATTGTACTGACTATTCATGGTCAAGCAATTGATTTTCTACCAACATTTTCTTTATATTCATGATCCTTCCTGATCTGTTATTACTGTAGTCAGGCACTTATCTTTCCTTATTATTTGATATCTTTTTTTTTTTTTAGTATAAAGAATTTATAAACACATATGCAGACTGATTTTTCCCTTGTCTGATCAGCTCACCCTTATACTGTATACCTTATACAGTATATGTCGAATTATATGGAAAATTCTGAGACAGATGATGTCTGAAAATAGTGGAGGACTATTTACAGGAGATAGCTTAATATACCAGACTGAAAGAATCATATCTGCAGGGGAGGGTCCTTGTGGGTTACAGATAGATAAATGGTGCAGATCTACAATACAGACAGCTTATGAGATCAAGCTTTCTATTCATCTTTTATTCTGCAAGTCACTGCATTATGAGGATATTTCAGGGATACAGAGTGTGAGATAATTGTAGTAAGTACTATGTTTAAGTCAACATTTCAGATGGAATACTAAAAGTTTAATTTTGGCTGAATTACAGTTTTATTTAGCAGGGTTTATTACTGAAAGAGGATGAGGATCGAGAAATACACAGATTGATTTTGCGTTGTATTTCTCCCTGAGATATGCTTTTGTACAATATATATGGGCTGCCCTTTATGAGGTTATAAAAAACTCATGTTCTGTTAATAGAAAATAAGCTATATGACTGCAAGTATCTCCAGGCCTTTGTAGGTAGAATAGAAAAATAAAACTTTTTATACTGTGCTCGCAAAAACGTTCTGGAATACTTCCCACTTCCTTCTCTTCTGTTCTCTACTTCATTACATATGTTTTTTTCCTCATATGTGTGTGTTAAATCGCAGACTCGTGCATAATGGGCACTGACACATTTCTGGTGAGGTTTTTCTTCCTTTCTGTAAACATGTGGGATAGAAGACTGCTATCTGACTACTTACAGAGGTTGCTCATTTGACTAAATGAAATTCTGCTTACAGCACTATTGTATGCACGATGATCTATATTCACTTCTGGTACCCTAAAAATCTTTATTCAGAAAAGATATCCTAGATATATTCAGCTTTTTTTCTGTTTTCTGGTTTTTTTTTGTTTTTCCAGTCTGTGCAAGACGGTGACTAAAATTTTCTTTTCTCACAATTCTTAGTACATCTTTCCCTGTGTTCACCCCAGGGTACCACCTGATTTGATGACTTTCGATGTTTCAATTCCAATTCCTTAGGAGATTTCTTATTTCTAATTAATCTGTGCTAATTTAATTTTCCCCTGTCACTCCACATTTCTCGCACATTTACTCCTTTGCATCACGTTTCCCTGTTGTTCCTGAAATTTCATTTATAACCTTAGACAAAAAATATCACATTCCTCTCACCTGTATTCTTGCAAATGCCTTTTCAGGTAAATAAAATCACTGCCTCCCAGCTATAAGATTTAGAAAAGCTGTTCAAGAGACAGAGCCATCCTCTGGGTCATTTACAGCAGTATACTTCTATTTGAGCTGCCTGGGTTCTGGGAGTTGTTTATCTTCTATTATTTTTCATTTCTGTTTTTTGTTTGTTTGATTGGTTTGGTTTCGGTTTGCTTTTTAGATTTCTTGGGGCTGTTAAGTCATGTTCTCAGCTAGGATGAACTGGCCTATTTTCATGTCATTCAGGGTACTACGTTGATTTATGCAGTATCTGGTCTAATTTCTGTCTTTAAGATTGAAATTTCTTGCACTGCAAACCTATGTTTTACTTCAGATGTGATTTTTATAGATGTCTAAAATTAGCTTGAAGATAGCTTATGGCCAATGCCCCATTCTAAGTAATTGTGCTATATACTGTAATTTATCGAGGTTCTGCTACAGTTAACATTTAAAGTAAGAAAATGGTTGTAAGCCATTTATGATTGTGCTTATCACAGTGACATAAATAATATTACCTTTTGGTGTAGAGCAGGGAAATAAGTGAGGGATAATTAACATTAGTTACTGAATTATATATTCCTATGTTCCAAACTAAGTATTTGACTGCTGAAAATAAGTACCTTTGCTGAAACAAGTTTCCTTCAATCCTGTCTGATTCTGAGGGAAAAAAAATTACAACAAATCAGAGGGATTTTGCTTCTTTTTGATTGATTTTCTTCATTCAATATTTTGAGAAACAAAGGAAAAGTTTCTCCAAAGAAATCTAGAAGGTACTTTACATTCAGTCTGAAACTATGAGTCCTCAATAATGTCTAATTTCAAGTTATATTCAATGAGTTCCATTGTAAATAGAGAACAGAGGATTAGTGAAGATGAAGAAGAACCACATTTGTAGGAAGATATGTAACTAGATGCACATCATTTCATTGGAGGTAAGGTTTTCTGAACGCCATTTTATTAAAATATGCGAGCGTCACTTTCTCAGAACAACTACTGAGGAATATTTGTTTTCATTTTGTTTATTAAATAAAATCTTATGCTCACATATTATGGGATATATTTATCATTGTTTTAAATCTATACCAAAAACGTGCAGAAGGCGGGAGAGCTGAAGCTTCCAGGCACTATAGGAAAGAAAAAATTAAACTTGAAAAAGAAAATGCTGTTGAAGATAGGTAATTTTTTTCTACCAGTCTTCTGTTAGACCAGTAACAGAGTTTTCTACTGTGTCCATAAACACTCCTCTGTAAACTGAAGGTTGTTGCATTTATTCATTTTAGAGAAACAGCATTTTTGCATTATTTCATAGAAAAGAAATCTCCAGAATTGTTATCCCATTGGCAGTATTGTGCTGGCATTGACATTGAGCCATATTGCAGGGTATATTGCATCAGAGGCATCTGACTTCCTTGTTACCAGCAAGGAGACATCTGGTTCGTAACTTTTAGCATAGCATGTCCCTTGTTATAGCGGCAGCATCCTAAATCATGTGCAACAATAACTCACGTTTGGAGATGAAAAGCCCATTTGTGGTATCATTAATTTCTAACTGCATATTAAAACCCAAATTAACTGTATTTACAAAAGCATGCATACATTCAAATCAATGCCCACCTGAAAAAGAAATGTGCAATTTGAAGCAACTGAGATATTATTCACAGGGGTGTTGCTATGCCAGTCATTGAGGTAATGCCTAGTTCAGCCTGGATACCAAGAATACAGACTCTACATCAGCTACTTATACCATGTGAAATGAAGATTTAAACAAGCCGTTGTTCTCCACCACAATATTTGACATAGATTGCCATTCAAAGGCCTTGGGAAAGCTCAGCATGCATTGATGGTCAAAACTATCACTGTCCAAAGGCCTAATACTGTTCCACTGAGAATATTGTTGAAGGGTTTCCACAGAGACTCTAAGATAAAGTGACTCTGAAAATGTAAGTTTTCTAATATACTAACCAGTGGGATCAACCTTAAATAGCTATCTCTCATATGGAGGTATAAAGACACAGTGAGCTTGTGTTGGATGCTTTTCCTGATTGCTCTAGGGGTGATGCTTACCCCATCGTGGAGCCACACTGTTTAGATGACCTACTGAGACACAAGGAAAGGAAGGGTAAAAACAAATCTGGACCTTTCAGTGTGAGGCATGGTGTATTTGAACGAACCCCTTTGCACTGCTGATGGCAATGCACTAAAATCCACCAGCAGAAAAACTCACCGTGAGTGACAACATGATACACCTCATGAACATAAAAGACAAAGTCTATCAAGTAAATGGCTTGCTATAAAATATTAATGTGGCTGTATTTATTGTATACAATTAAACACCTCTTACTTTGTTCTATAAAGAATTGTTATAGGTTTGCTAGGATGGCTAGTTAATTTACAGCCCACTTTTCAGTTTTATGTTGTGCTTAAAAGGAAGTACTCTTAAGCAAACAACGAACAGGCCAAACAAAAGTGTCAGAAACAAACACTGAGGAAACACAACACGTGCTTGTTTTCCATTGCTCCAGGGTCTAATGGTTTTCCAAGTATAAAGGCTGTTTAAAGGCTGCAACTATTATCGTGGGCACAGTCAATGAGAGGCAAAAGAAAAAAAAAAGAAAAAAGAAAAGAGGAAAAGACGAAAAAAGGAAAAATCTCTCTGCCTTTAGTTCAGTTTGTTCAGGATGCAGAAAATGTAAAATGTTTCCAGATTTTAAGAAGCACTGGAATATTGTCCCTATACTTCCATGCTACAAACAGGCTGAACACAATCTGACCTGTTAAATTATGTTAAATCAGTTAGTATCCCTCTGTCTGTCTCCTAAATTTGTAGGACTAGGAAAATACACTCTTTATATTTCTATGGTCTATGGTATTTATATTTGCACTCTTATTAGTGAGGATGAATTGTTTGTAAAGATTTGATGAAAGATCATAGAGCTGTTCAGTAAGTCTTCATCGTTGAGAAAATAAACCAAAACAATATACAAAAGTCCAAAAAGCATTTTCTTAACTTCGATCTGGCAAAATTTCAGGATAAAGGAATGCATTTTAAGTTACATAAGTTGACATATAAATTTTTTTCTAGGTATTTGCCATGTATTTGTCATACTGAAATAAATAAATATATGTTTTGTAAATATTAATTAATAATTCTGCTATGATCTGAATAGGGTGCCCATCAGAACAAGAACATGTGCATTCTTTTGAGGATACACTCAGAGTTTACGAGGGATGAGGAAGTACCCATTTAAAAAAATTATTGTTCTATATCATTGCCTTAGTGCCTTTACACAGCAGACAAAGTAAATTGAACTTTCATTCCACAGTCCTACCAGCAAAATGACTCCTCATATTTTACTATAGTTACCAGTGGAAGTATTGGCTAACCTATTCTTTATTAAAATGTTCATTTTCCTTGTACTGCAATGCCCCTGGCCTTGGCATATTTCTTCTGAGCTGTTGCTGGAAAATTCTCTGTGCTTGGCAGAAGTCAAGAATTTATGATGTACCTCTGAGCAGCACTGAGGCAAACAGCAAAAGCTGTTATCCTTAGTGCACCTTCACAAGGCTATCTGTTAAAATGTGCATCTGATCTGAAATTCTTGTTTGCGTTTCAATATTATTTTGATGTTGCCTTGCCAGAAAAAAAAAAAAAAAAAAGAAATAGCAGCAACAGAACAACAGAGTCCTCCACTCAGCATGGTATTCAGGAGCTGAAAAATCCCATAAAGCACAAATCAAATATTTCTTATCTACAAGGCATTTTAAAATAAGTAGAAAAACAAGGATGAATTATCCTTGGCCTTGTTAAGCCAGGCTGTGACGTGTAGCATAAACATAGGCTTCCATTATTATGCTTTCTCTGGATAAGATCAGGACCTATGTCTCAGAAGCTATGACAGCCCTTGTTCTGGGAAAAACGTATACAACCAAAGTTACTGTCACAGGCACACAGTGAAGGTAAATTCCCATGGGATGTCTGCTAAATAATTCTGCTTATGAGTCCGCAAGGGTGACTTCCTTGGGAGCAGTATTTCTGCAAATGCGTTTTTCAATGACAGAAAGTTTGCATCTTGGAAATAATTCAAAAGTTTCTCGCTTACTTGTTTCATCATGCAGGCTGTTTATGGGTAGCAGTGTGAGGGGAGATTTTAAGGACTAAGTTTGCTGTAACTTTATGAAAAATCAAGAAGGCTCTGCTACACACACACAAAAACCCTATAGGATCCCATTCCAAATCTTCATCTATTAATAGTTATGTATTTTCTATCCATAGGAAAAATTTCCACAGCGATGTCTGAACTACTTTTCTCCCAAAGAGTCTTGAGATATTGTTGAACTACCAGAACTTTAAAAAATGACTGCAGAACAGATGAAACATGTTTACTGTTTGTGTGTCAGATCCTTAAAGCACATATGGCTGTAAGTGAAGCTAAACCCACAAGTAGTCACCAGTCTCACATGACACAGTGATCCACAGATCACCAGTCCTAGTGTTTTCTTAAGTCAGTCCAGGCTTACCTTGTTAACGTGGAAATCTTATTCTTAAGAGGGAAATTTTCAATTCTTGGGAGTATAATGGTGTGAAAAGAAAAAAAAACCAACACAAACAAAACACAAGACAACAGACAAATAGATATCACCAGAAGAGGCTATTTCAAATTCGTGCCTGAGTTTCCTGAAATGTGATGAAAGCTTCCCATTTAATTTAGTGGAGTTTGACTAGGACTATTAAATTTGGGTTGGTTTTTTTTTCTCACTGAGAATAAAATCCAAAGGTTTTTGGAGGCTCGATATGCTAAATAATTTGTTCCAGCACTTAATGTAGTTCATTGACTGCCTAAATTACTTTCTAATGCTTTGGTATATCTCTGAAAATAGGCTAGCTGATTTATCAGTAAATGCACCTTTGTTGACAGTTGTCCTTTATGCACTACTATTTTTTATAATGGTTTTCCTCCTTATAGATTATTATATGTCACAGTACTCAGCTTTTGGTTGTATACATCGTGATATAGAGTAAGCTATGTTCTGGGGAAAATATGTAATTTTCCAGTGACTAATCCTGACCTGAGAAACTGGCTCAGTTACCATTCTTTTCTTGGTCACCAGAACATGAAAATAACATCAATAAATATGGGTGGTATATATTTTTTCCAAGTAGATGAAAACTTAAAGGTGTAGTGACAATTTCTCAAGTGCATATACTAAGCAAAATAGAGGCAGCTTTTTGAAATTCCTGCTAGGCAAATTCTTAGAGAAATCTGCTACAAGAACAGCATGCAGATTTGTGAGTCATCTTGTTCTCTTTGCTTGTTTTTGAAAAGTTCCATTTCAGCATCTTTTATGATCCTCCCTCTTCTTTTTTTTTTTCTATCTTGCTTTTCTAATCGTTCTCTTAGACAGGAGTTAGAGTTTGATTTCTAATGAGATCATCTACCATGATTTATAGATTGTTTTCTTCTTAAGCCAGAACCTCTCACATTGACTCATGCTGAGCATTATTTGATTGCTCAAATAGCTGTATTGAATTCAGCTAAACTACTGAAGAAGTATGTTTTTTCTAAAAGGAAAAGTCAAGATTACAGAACCCATGGCTATAATTTCCACACTTTTCATGAAACGTTACAAAAATCTGGATGCAAGAAAGGAAATCCATACATTTAGGTATTTTCTTTATAAATCTTTGATGTCTGAGTTATTTCCCATCTTTTCCAAGTAGCAACTGTTTTCTGAGCAGATGCTGTCACTAAAAAAATTGGCCCACAGATTTCTTCCGCCTATGGAGTTGGTTATATCTTCTTGTTTTTTCTCAATCTATCAATCATCTGCTTGTCATGCACAGTTATGTTTCTTCCCCTGCTTCACAGCAGGATCCTGGAAGTTAGAATTCCTTTTGTACCTGTACTTAACTGTTGTCACTGAAGACACAATGTCACAGTTATCTGTGTTTTAACTGGAACAGATGTTAAGATAAATGTGTTTATTTAGTTTATTGTTTTGTTTTGCTTTTTCAAATATTGTAATACTTTTTTTTGTTCATTCTCTGTGTTAAAATGTCGAATTTAAAATACCATGTAATTGGCATAGGAGAAGGAATAACCAATAGATATAAGTGTGAAGAGGGTCATTTTTATTATTCATTTTTTAAAACACTGAAATTTTAAGTATTTCTTAAAATGCTTAATGTCCCAATGTCCCGGTGTATCATAATAACTGTCAAAAAACCAAGTAGCTAGGGGTATTTAAGGGTATTTTCAAATTAAATACATTCTTTAATGTTTCTCTGGTTCAAAATGGAAAGAAAAACCCAATATATTGATCCAAAAGCCTCTTTCAAGAAAAATAAATGAAGAACAAACATGTCATGCATACCTGCTACTGAGAGCTTTAAAGAAATAATAGACAGTTAAATATGATGCCAACTACAGAAAAGAAAAATAACAAAAGTATTTTTTAAAAACAACTCAGAGGGATTTGAAAGGATAACAGTCACTGATGTTTTTGATTTTAAGTCCTAAATTACACAGAATTGCTATGTCCATTGTGATGACTTCCCTTCTGTGCACTGAAGATTATATGGATATCTGTATTAGGACAGATCTAAGATCCATTTCCTCTTATGTTCTCTGTTGGATACTTGGAGAAGAGATAAGTATAATTTTCCAGTTTATAACAAAATTCCATGTGTAGGCTCTGTTACTTCAACATTTAGCCCCCTGCACTACCTACAGAGATGATTTTAGAGGTGAATTGTTAACTAGATCTCAAAAGATTGTCAATGATTTTTCAAAACTTTCTTAAATTAGTACAGTAAGCTGATGACTACTGCTCTCTGCAGAAGAGAGATGTGGGAAAGATTAAGTTCACACTGCAGAAATAAATGCTCTGGGATGCTGGCAGTAACTATCACTGGATGAGCCGATGAGACTTACTGTGCTGCCTGCTCCTGAACTCAGCTCAGAGTGACATAACTTCATCCTATCTGCCTTGCAGTCCACTTTGGACTCCACTCCCTTTGGAGTCCACTTACTTCTGACAAGCAGTATGTCAGTCCTTTGTGCTGACCAAATCTTTCATACCTGGCATGCTATCCTCTGCAAAATCAGAGCTATTTAACTATTTATTTCTCTATTAAAGAGGGCAACCACGTGATCAAACTCAGCTTATCTTGTTTCTCTCTGCCAACATTATTTCCCACCACTTCACCTAGAGTGCAGGATATGCTATAGAACACAGTTTATATCCTGTGTGCTGTTTCAATACATTAAAACTGAGTATCAGAACACACTTTGGTTTTCTGCAGAAGACTGCAGGCCATGGAATTTTAATATTTTATTTTCTTTCTTTCCCCTATACTACAATTTTATAATCTAAAATATATGGGTAAAACTGCATCTGAAAGCATCCATATTTTCCAACTCAATATCTATTTTAAATCTCAGAAGTCTGGAAAAAATCTCAAAACTATAAAAAATGTTTAGGGTTTGATTTGTGACTTCCTGTTTTATGTTTACTCTTTCACTAACTTCAGTTGATCTTTCTTTAGGATGAAAACCTCTCTAAGCTATGAGATAAAAATAGAATAGAAAATAAGGGTTTAATGTCACAATATTTTAATAAAGACACTTTGAATCATAATGAAGAAGTAACATAATATACAAAATGCACATCTTTATAATGGAGAAGCTGGTGTTTACATTTAAGCAAAACTCGCCGAACGGTGGAGTTGACTATTCATTACACAAAATAGGAAATATTTATAACATTCATTGTCATGAGCTGAAACTAATTTCAGAGACTAAGTTTTCGTGTCGGTGTTTTTAAAAAACAACCATTAAAAAAAAAATTAGCTGTATTGTAACATTTTATATCATTTTGATTTAAATTAAATTTTTACATGTATTGCTTTATTTGCTCCAATTTTTTTGCCACAGGCTGATTTGAGGCAGTTCTTGACATTTTCTTTTCCCCAGTGAGATTTTGTTATTAAAGAACTATAATACTATTTATCAGAAGAAATGAAAAACTGACTCTCCATGTTTGGGCTCAATAATGGCTTTGTATAGTGGATATTGCAGTGTTAAATACTGGAACAAACACTCACTTATATAATTGGTGTTTCATACATGTTTTCTAGAGACAAGAGAATTTGTCACAGTAGGATCTTTGGTTGTCTAAACACATTATACACACATGATTTTAAATTTCCTCTAGAGGAAAAAACATTCTACCACAAGGATAAAAAAGCAGCTCAGCTATATGTATGATAAAATGAATTTGTGTGTTTAATCCAGATAACTTTGAATGTATGCAAGTTAAATATTTTATATTTAACACAGAAATACGCTAGTGGAAGTCTGAAGTTGCCACTTACTTCTGTGTAAGACGGAAAAACAGGTAACATATTTTACAATTCTTTCTCCAAAAACAGATTACAGATCTGACATAGACCTCCCTTCCTGGTTCTCACCCACGTTATGAGACAGTTCCTCCGGCAATTGTTAAATTTTGGGACTGGCAGAAACACTTTGGTCTTCTGTAGCTAAACTTTGAGGAACTGATTATTTTACCACAAAAAATAGTCAGTCAGCGTGTGAAACATATTGAGAGAAAATTATAAATTTTTTGGCAGAAATCACTCACAAATATATCTCTTCTGAGCTCCAACAGATAGCCCATCTCATTATAGATTCTAAGGGTCACCAAGCCAGGGGACATAAAATACCAGTTCCTTGTAGTGGATCTTCTAACTAAACCTCTGACAAAAATTTTATCTTGAATGCTCCTCTCCCATTCAGTAACACTGGACAGAACAATTTCCATCATAACATTTCAAAAAACAAGAGAAGGGTCATTTTTCAATTAATTTCAAGGATAATTCTGTTTTCAGCAATGACTGGCTGAAGGAAATGTAAGAATTAAATGTCGGAGACCAACGTACATAACAAAAAAAAAGGGAAATAGCTATAAATGAGACCAGTTCATAAGAAACTTACTGGAAATTCTATTATTTAATGTGTTATTTAATAAAGTGAGGGGATGTTTTTTTCTTATTGGTTTTGGTTTGGTTTTGGTTTGATTTGGGGCTTGGATTTGGTTTTGGTTTTGTTTCTGTTTGGTTAGTTTTGTTTGGGTTTTGATTTGTTTGGTTTGGTTTTTTTTTGGGGGGGGTCTGTGTTTTGGTTTTTGTTTTCATTTTCATTTTGGGCTTGGTTTTTTTTGGTTGTGTTTTTTGTTTTGTTTTGGTTTTGGGGTTCTGCTTTTAGTTTTTGTTTTGGTTTTTTTTGGTTTACTATTAGTTGATTTCAAGCCATAACCTCATAGAGGAGGAATTCCAACTGAGATTGGTCAACCTAAGGGCAATAAAGAAGGTTAAGGATATCATGATCCTAACATGCCTTCTTTTCATATTTAAAGAAATAGTAAAATTAATGTTATTCAAATAGCATGTTCATCTGAAGCAAATCCACAACCTTTGGAACAATGTCATTTAGAATTTCAAAACTGACAACATCTACCAAAAGAGAGTAGGGCTTCAGGGATGTTAAAAAGACATAACATGAAGTCCACTTTATGATTTTGTTCTAAAAGTTAAAAGAAAAGCATTCAGAAAAGAGTGTAAAAGAGAAAATAAAAACTCAATATTTTTTCAAAATTTTCCATCTGGTTCAGGAATACAACATTTGATTTAAGTTATTCTTTTTTTAATTGAAGTCCCTTTTAAATTTCTCAAGCTACGAAATGAAACATATGGATTCTCACCTTTAACTCCTTTATAACCTTTTCTTCTAGTTTTGAAAGGCATCATAGATCTTTTTTTTTACCTTAATTGAGCAAATCTGACTTTCAGTTATCTATTGGTAGAGTTGTTTTTAACTGTAACTGTCTGGGGTATTTGCATAGAAAATCCACCATCTCCATCTTACCTTTCAAAAACTTAAGAATTAATAACACAGAAAAGTGTTCAGATGCCCAGTAAGCTAACCCTATGATTAAATAAAGTGGCACAACGTAAGTCTGTGCTATGGATGTGTGAAGGATGTGTCTTCTGGAAGGCTAAGATCAGTTGGAGCACAAAGATTAGCCATGTGACTTCATCTGTAAGGCATAATATCTGCTTCACTTCACAGGAGAACATGCGTCTTTTTATGTCTGAATTTATTTAGAGTATTTTGAATTATATGCTCACAAGTGTTGAGAGTGACCAAGTATTCCCCATAGACAACACATTTTGTAAAACTAATCATAGAATCATAGACTGGCCTAGGCTGGAAGGGACCTTAGAGATCATTTTAATCCAGCCTCCGTGCTGCCAGGGACACCACCTCTTGACTAGATCAGGCAACACATTAGGATCTTCATATCATCTTCTTTTTGCTTAATATGTGTTATGCTTCATTCCTTCTTAGAGCCAGGAAGCCCTCATCACAACTGAAAGGCCATCGCTAATCTATTTTAATAAAAAAACCACCCTAATTTCAAAGATCATTTAATTATTTTTGTATTTTATTCGGTAATAGTCATTATTGATTGCATTACTAGTATATAAAAAGTAGAACCACAAAAAACTCCTTTTAAAAATAGCTGCCTGATTCAATAGAAAATTACTGTATCATTCATTCACTGTGAGCATATAAAAATTGCTACCTGTTAGCTATTTAGTTTTTGCAATTTTTTATAGTTTTGAGCGATTTCTCTAGTATGAAACTCCCTTCCCTGATGAATTATTTCCAGTCAAATAGTCTAGAGATTCATATTTAAATTGCTCAGTGTAATTATTGCTTGACTCTAAAGATTAAATGAAAATTTAGTTGAGATTAAGTTCACCTCTCTGTATTTGAATCTAGTTTCCCATGAAGCGCTGAAAATAGCTATTATTGTTCCACTAGTCTGAAATGCTGGATGGGTGCTTAGCAAGTTCTGTTAGAAAGTTCGCAATTCTCTTTTTCCTTGTCTCTCTCCATAAAGCTATACAGTTTATTTTGTTGCAGTTTATTGGCAGGCATGGTAGGTTTGACCAAAAAAATCAATACCTAGTGCTGGATCCAGGTGTATTCACTGGGCGATTCAGAGACTTAACTGAAGTTTTATGTTAAGAATTTGCAGAAAACATGAAGTACCTGGATATCTAGAAAAAAATCCTATACTTTAGACTTATCCTAACTGTAGCCAGGAGGAACTGGATGTCTGCACTAACAACATCTACTAAAACATTTCAGATCAGCGAAGTGCTCATATATTGTTACCAAACCTCTAAACTTCTTCTTCTGTTTGTCTCTAGGCTTGACATAACAACTTTTATTTCTTCTTCAGGGCAAATGTTGCTTAAATTGCTGTTTCTTCTGTGTTCAAGTTTCCTTATGTCAATTCTAATGGCTCACTCAAAGAGTGTTTTAAAACTGCCACAATGATTTTTTAATCCTTTGCAGAAAAGGAAGCAAAGGGTCAAAACATGAAATATTTCAATACTTTTTTATTTTTTTGTAGACAGAAATAATTCTTTTTTTTATCCCTCCAGGATGAAAACAATTTAATGATATAATTATCACTGACATTCATATTTCATTTCCATATTTATTATAAAATATGCACAAGCATGTAAGGGAATTAACCTCGAGATTGCTATGATTTACTAAAAATCTTTAAAACTTTTTTAAACAGATAACCTCTTTGTATGAGAAGATATTTTTGAAGAAATTAAGGATTGCAGAGCAAACAGTGGGACAAGCATGGTCAGCTCAGTTCATCCAGCCGTAGCAGGTAACAGCAGACCAAAGGTAACCACCTGTCTGCTGGGAGTATCCTACAGGGCACCAGAATGTGAATATATGGATGACCTCTGATCACAGACAGGTTATGCTATAGATGATTTCCAGATGCTTGGGTTGTTTCAGCTGCCTGCATCTCCAATGGCAAGATGAGAGAGTGTGATCAGCTGGTGCTGGAGGAGATATATGGGCTTTCCCTTATGATGTTATGTCGCACCCGGGGGAGGGGGGCAAGTGACTTAGATTAATAATTCCCCAATGGAGTGGACAACGGTGAGGCAAGTCTCAAGGTTCATGCACAAACATTTTTTAGTTTCTCAAAATGTATAGATAGGATTCATGATAGTTAGTTTTAGTTAGAGGATGCATTATGGCAGGTAATACACTATGGCTTAATAATAACCAGGAAGAGATTAGGTATCACACACCAATAACTTAATATAAGGAAAAAGGACATATAACAACATATAGCAGGCAGTATTATGCTTAATGATTACAAGAAAGAAACTAAGTATAAATTAAACAAGCAATATGATAGGCTTTGCATTACTTAGTGAGAAATAAGAGAGAGAGAGACTGAGACTGAAACTGAGACTGAGACAGAGATCACTACTCTGGGTTCCTGCACTGGTACCTCCAAGGAGGGTTCAAGGATGTCATCACTTGTTCTTTTTCATTACTTCTTCCTTTCCTACATTTCTTCTTGACATCTTCATCTCTGTCTAAATGCTTCTGTCTCACTTTTTGATTTATCCTACCACAATTTATACATACTTTTCTACATGCATACGTGTAGTACATCAGGCAGGGGACCAAGACACTTCGTTGTTTATGACAATATGTCTTATCTTCATGGGAAATATGTTACCAGACAAGGCCACAACTCCTTCCCTCATGCATATTTGGCACTAAGGCTGTCTGAGGTATTTGTTTCCTCCTTCGGCTTATCAGGTTCCTCTACCACATTCCATTTGGCACTTATCAGTTTGCCACACTGGGCCGGAAACTGATCTCATTTTTGACAAAGCTGTGGTTTTGCGAAGTGCCAAGAAATGTTTAAGGCAAACACTCACTCGTCAGTGCACTACATCAGATAAGGTAATGATCTCCAGGGGAAATAGGTTGAAATTCAAATTTAGAGTCCAACTTTAGTGAAAAAGGAAAGGAGGAGAGGAAAGTTACAAATCCCTAGTCTCTGTAAAGGAAGTGTTATTAATCTAAACTGTATAACACAGCAGATTTTTTTTTTCTATGATGTTCTTCATCACATAGTTAGCAAAATAAGGCCATTTTTATCCCCCACAGAATTATTTTTTGTTACTGAGGCAGACTGAATCTGAGGTAATTTCAGTGAAAATAACCTCAATATCTATGGATTTTGAATTGTCCCTCTCTTTCTTTCTTTGCTCAGTTACTGAGCCTGGAAATCAACATTTGTAGTTTCCCTGTTAAATGATGCTTTCTGTCCACACATATGGATTTGTCATACCATTTTCTCTGGTCTAGCTGCCAGTTGCCTTTTTTAAGCTTTACTGCGAAAGACAGTAGGCTCCACAGGTCTATTTTAATCTCTAAACTTTTCAGGAGGCTGCAGTCTCCTGTTCTGCTTTGGCTGCATCTGCTCCTCACAGCTCATCTACACCTTCAGAGTTTTTTGTTTGGATACCTCACTAACAATTAAACTAAAATTATCTGTGTAAGTTTTTAAGCTCTTCGCACTAAACAGATACATTTGGGGAAGAAAGTCATCACAGAACTATCACAGCAAGCAATCTTTCTAGGTTAACTTCCTCAGCAGTCAGTGATACCACTTGGATTGGCAATGTCAAAATTTGAGTGATATTGTTGATCACATCAAATGAAGTTGACATGTAAAAAAATCTATAAACTAGATTTTAAACACAAGTAATGTAAAAAAGATTATATGAGCAGGCTTTGTGAAAACAAGTTGGTGAATTACTCTCAACTTCTAGACTCAATCTGTCGCATTTATAGAGCAAAAGTAGCCCATCTTTTTGTTTAATTGGCTTCTGTCAAATGTCAAGTTCCTAATTCAGTATCTCAGAATGTAAGGAAAATTGAAACTGAAAAGACTACTTAGGTTATTTTTTTCCAGCAAGATTTGAACCTTCATTTCCAAATTTTTTTTTGCAAATATTCTGTCTGAAACCAAAAAAAACCCAAACCACCAAAAAAGGAAAGAGCTCCAAGGCCAAGGGGTCAAGAACTGCTGTAATTTTTAATTTTCCAAAAGGTAAAAATTCTTAACTATGGATATTCTGTCATATTATAGCATTTTTCTTTTACAAAATATGTAACAGAAACACATTTATTGATCCTGGTTTCAGGTTTATAATCAATCTTCTTATTGCTCTAATTTTACAATGCATTTTTAACACTTATATTTGAAACACTGGACCTTTCATTTTCCAGACATTACAATTATTTTAATAAGTGGTTAGCTGTTGGTTCTGAGCTGTGTTAAGGGTAAGAGCAAAGTTTCTGAAAGCATATATTACTTATACAGCAGTTTTCTACTGAAGAGATAAAATATTTCTGAAGTAATAAAAAGCTGCACTGCAAAACAACGACACATCTAAAAAAATTATTCTGACCTGCTGAAAAGTGATGTCTTCGAGAGAGCTGGAATAAGAAGTGACATTTTCTGTGTTTGTCTGGGAAAGCAGGGGCCATATATGACAATATGAATAATCATCAGAAGCTTAAGAACTGTGGATTGGATGACGGGGCAGTGAGATGGCTGAAGGACAGGGCTCAGAGAATTGTAGTCAGCAGGGCCAAGTCTAGTTGGAGGCCTGTGGCCAGTGGTGTCCCCCTGGGGTCAGTACTGGGTCCAGCTCCATTCAATATACTCATCGGTGACCTGGACAAGAGGCAAAGTGTATCCGCAGCAAGTTTGTCAACAACACAAAACTGGGAGGAGTGGCTGACATGCCAGTGGGCTGTGCTGCCATTCAGAGAGACCTCGACAGGCTGGAGAGTTGGATGGGGGTAAACCTAGTGAAATTCAATAAGGTAAAGTACTGCATCTGGGGAAGAACAACCCCGTGGATCAATACAGGTTGGGGGCTGACCAGTTGGAGAGCAGCTTGGGAGAAGGACCTGGGAGTCCTGCTGGCCAACAGGCTGACCATGAACCAACAAGGTGTACTTGTGGCCAAGAAGGTCAACAACATCTTAGGGTGCATTAAGAACAGTGTGACCAGCAGGTCTAGAGAGGTTTTCCAGATGCTCTACTCTGCATTGGTAAGGCCTCACCTGGACTATTCTGTCCAGCTCTGGACTCCCAAGTTCAAGAAGGACAGGAAACTACTAGAAAGAGTCCAGTGCAGGATCACTAAGATGATGAGGTAAATGGAACATCTACCATACGAGGAAAGGCTGAGGGAGCTGGATTTGTTTAGCTTGGAGAAGAAAAGGCTGAGGGAGGTGTAAGTAAGATGAGGTCAGACTCTTCTCAGTGGTGTCCAGTGAGAGGACAAGGGGAAATGGTCGCAAATTAGAAAACACAGGTTCATCCTAAACTTGAGGAAATACTTCTTTACTGTGAGAGTGGGTCACAGAGCACTGGCACAGGCTGCCCAGAGAGGTTGTGGAGTCTCCTTCTCTGGACACATTCAAAACCCACCTTGACAGGTTCCTGTGCGACCTACTCGGGGTGATCCTGCTCTGGCACAGGGTTTGGACTAGACGATCGTCAGATGTCTCTTCCAACCCCGACCATTCTGTTTCTGTTATTACTTTACTGTTCTATGGTGCTGTTTTACAACAAGAGGTTTGTGGACATGACGTTAGGAGGAAGGGCCTCTGAGTTGAAAAAAAACTAAAACTGTCTTCTTTTGTGTGCAAGTTTTCAAAATCACAGAGAAAGCGTAGAGCTTGAGGTTTTTCTCAGTTTTCTCCTGTGTTCATAATTTTACAGTTTTGTACTTGACTACAGATTTATCTGCTCACCTTCAGTTTTAAAGTTTCTACTTTTCATAAAGACAAATGGGGAAAAATAATTTTTGAGCCAGAGTTGTATCACTTGTCAAATTCTTTGAGGTCCAAATTTTGACTTTTCTTTTGGATCTAGAGTCTGAAGTGGTGAGCTCTATCCATACAGGAGTTCTAAGATTTATACTGTTCGAAAATAATTTTAAAATTGTTTGTAAAAAAGCCAGACAACTCTAAGTTGATGCAGTTGTTCAACAGGAAGTGACTAGCTTCTGAAAACCATATATAGGGGACTGATTAGCTCAGTGGTTTGAGCGCGGCGCTGGCAACAAGGACTAACACCGACGTTGCAGGTTCGATTCCCGCTCGGTCCCCATGTGTTGCCAGGTCTAGTCGAGAGGTGGCGTCCCTGCCCAAAACAGGGAGGTTGGACTAGATGATCTCTAAGGCCCCTTCCAGCCTATGCCATTCTATGATTCTATGATCTGTTTTTCATGGTAGTTTACAGCCATTACAGAGTGGGGAAAAAAATCCTTAAAAAGTTGAACTAAGTGATGCCTTTTTTGTCCCTGCTGTGGCAGGGAGGTTTCAACCAGATGATATTTAAGATCCCTTCCAACTCAAACCATTCTATGATTCATTCTATGAAACTGCCCTAAATACAACCCCTTACCCAGCTTTAATCTATTTGTGCTGCTTTCCTTTTCAAACCTAAAAAAACCCACTTTGCATGAGGATTCAAATACTGTGAAGACTCTTCTTGACGGTCAAATTAAATCTATTCTTTCCGTGTCTAAAAAAATTTCTATGTCAACAAATTTTACTTACTGCTTCTACAGGACAAGGAAAGGGTGACAACATTCTGGTAAGGAGTTAAAAGCTATGAAGAGATTAACTCAGTTTTGTTGTAGAAAAAAGACCAAAACCAGGTATGGGACAAAACTCCATTAGATATTGGGTGCTACTTATACATGCAATTATTTACAGAATTTTGCGTCCTTGCTTGTTCCCTTGAAGGTGGATATATAATTGCAGAATGTTCAAAAAAAAAATTATTTTTTCACCTCTTTAAATTCCTAATAGGTGGTGGCTTCAGCTGCTGTGTGTTTTATGAACATTTAAGAGATTTGCTCCTAAATGTCACACTTGATTGAAGTAAAGAACATATACAGGTCCTTTACTCTGGGTTCATGTAATTTTAATATTTATTCTTTAATTACTTTAGAAACTGAACAATTTTGTATGAGTACTTCAAAATGAAAAAAATGCTTTTATGTTTTTTATCACTAAGACTTAACCAACCTGAGAGATCAAATAAGTCATAATCTCAAATTCAGTAAAGGCTTTTATTTTCTTTCTTCTTTTACCATAACAAGTAATGGAAAATTGTGTCTGTTTAGCTAATGAAAAATATATTTGAAAAGAGTAAACATTCATTGAAATATGCATTAAAGTAATATGATTAAATGCATATAATAATTTAAAACCAGTTATGCCTTTGAGGTCTAATACTATAAATCATTGCTTCTCAGCTTACTAAATTTTTTTCTTTAATGTTAGTTCTTGACTATGGTTTCAATATAAACCTCGATTGAGCACGGTGTTGAAAACACTGAGGTCGTGGGTTCAATTCCCCCTCGGTCCTTGTGTGTTGCCTGATCTAGTTGAGAGGCATCCCTGTCCATGTCAAGGAGGTTGGCATAAATGATCTCTAAGGTCCCTTCCAGCCTAGGCCATTCTATGATTCTGTGATTCTATTTTTGATCAGTGTTACTTTTGTTGCCATGCAGACAACACTTCTCATGGAAAACTTTGTATTTTATGCATTCTTGTGTTACATAATCAATAGTATTTACCATTACATTTCCTGGCTTGTGTTGTCCTCATTCAAAAAAAAACCAAACCCTTTTTGACATTTTTCTTTATAGTGTGTCCAGATGGGGAATACTTCAAAGTCCACATTTATATTTACTTACTGTTTAACTACTGATGCAGAGTAATTTCCCAGAAGGTCACTAAGCTGAAGGAGTCTGTACCATTTGGTATGAGACATTTCATTAAAGAAAGATGTGTCTGTTACACTTTTTCAGAGTTTCAAAGCTGCAGATGGCTTCAGCAGTTGTTATTGGCAGAAGCAAATGAAGTATTCTCAGTTTGGCCTGAATTTTCTTAAAACCCTATACTGGATGACCCTGGAACACCGGGGTGAAATTTTCCATGCTAGGCATATCGTACCCATGTATTTTTTTCATGTAAGTTGTGAAACAATACCATCTCCCCTTCTTGATTTGTATGAAGTGAGAAGTGAAATGAAAGTCAAGAGGTCTAAGTCTCAAAGTTTAAACAAGTATATGCTGATAGCAATCTGCTTCTAATGTGTCAGACTTAAGGAAGAGCTTAACACTCCTGAGAAACTTCTCTGTCTCTTTCCAGCTTTATCAGTTGATCTAAAAATAAATAAATAAAAATCACCTGGTATTGTTCTATTTTTTTAGACCATGGTGGCTATACCAATGCTGCTGGTTCGACGTAGCACTTTCAAGCCGGAATCACAAACATTTTAAGACCGCTTTTCAGATTCCCGCCACTTGATGAAATAACCAACAGCAGCTACATCTACAGGAAACACTGCTGTTAATGCAGCAGGGAGTCTATAACAACATGCATAATGTAACTTCTCATGAAGACATCATCATCATCATCTTCATGACTAGGCTTCGTGAACAAAGATATGGGAAGGGCTCTACCCACACTTGCTACAAGCGCTCTGATGGCTAAAAAGTCCGATGCGGAACAGGCAAGTCTGGTTGCAAAAGGCACAGTTGAAAGTCTCCTTAGACTGTATCGGTGATGCACAGTTCTTTCTGCGTTGTCTTTTCTCCTTGAGACTAATTCTACTTGCGTTCTCAAAGCAGATAGCAGCGTTATGGATGGTGTGTCTCCACATCTCCTGATTGGAGGCCAGAGTGGACCACTGATGGCAGTCAAGATGGCCAAAACTGAGGTGTTGTTTCAGAGAGTCCTTGTATCTCCTCTTTGGGGCTCCTCTGTTGCGGCAGTCAGTGGCGAGTTCACCACAGAGCACAACTTTAGGGAGACGGTGATCCTCCATCCTGGAGACGTGTCCTGCCCAGCGCAGCTGCGTCCTCAGCAGCTGCGTCCTCAGCAGCATGGCCTCAATACTGGTGACCCCTGCCCGTTCAAGGACAGTGACATCAGTCACGTACTCAGTCCACTGGATGTTTAGGATTGTACGGAGGTAGCGCTGGTGGAAGCGTTCGAGGAGTAGCAGATGGTGGAGGTAGGTGACCTACGAATACAAAACACTTTAAAAATAGCTATTGTTATCTAAAGGTGCAGACGTATTTCAAACAAATTTCTGTGGTTATATGCATACAAGAACCTGACAGAGATAAAGCAGTAAAATATCTACAGCTGTCAAACAAAGAAGGACAAAACAGGGTCATTCTTACCCTTCTGGCTTGTGCGTAGTGTCTAGTCACAAAGCACAATAACATCCGGGCAGTAACTTCCAAGTGAAAACAGACTCCTATTAAGACTTCATAACAGCTTGTAACCCTGAAACAGTACAGGTTGTCATGTGAAACTTATGATATTCAAGTATTTTTCATTACTCATTTCAGTGTACGCTAAATATTCCACACATTCTGTATGGTCCCCACAGCTGCTGATGGAGTAGTAGTAACAGCTGGACTCAGGTGTAAGCAAAATATTCAAACTCCTAGAAATTATTTTTTTTTTTCCTTTCCTCATGTGTTTGCTTGTACCACACTTACCTATTCAAAAAAACCCCCAAAACTAAAATAAGTGGATTTTCAGAGATAAGGTTTGCTGAAAATAATAACACCATGAACAATCATCTTTTTGGAATATTAATTTAAGTTTTGCAGTTGTTTACATCTGCACATATGATTCCAACACAGAGGTGCTTTTAAGCACAGTATAGAACGTTACTGGACTGAGGTGGGCAGTTTGCTGCATTATTTCAATAGAATATCTTACATAAACAGTTTCTTGTATCAGTGAGTCTATAACAGACTGGAATTATACTGGACCGATTAAATGATGATTTGATAGTAGAAAAATAAAATTTTAATAAGTTCTGCACAATATATTATTAAGTGATAATAGGTAAAAACATTCATGTTTTGGTAGATATCAGAAGTACCTAGATATATAGGTCATACTAATAAGAAATTCGCTGTTCAGACTCAATTTGAAAGAAAAAAAGTGTTGATACTTGAAAAATATGGTGAAATGACAGTTAATTTACCCTTTACACCTAAGCAACAAGCAATCAGTTCCCATATGCGTATCTTATATTACTATGACTTCCTACTTTCTTTTCCATTTGCTGCTTACTAAGAAATATTTGTCTGAAGGACAACCATCTTGATCACAAGTTTTCCTATATGCCCTTGAAATAACAAGTGCTCACTCATTTTTATTCATTTACAGAAGATAGGCTAGTATGATCACAACCTTGAGCCACAAAAAAAGTAAAAAACGGGTAAACAAGCAGCAAAAATATAATTGTAGATAACTTTATATATATAGACACTGATGCATGTGTTACCTGGCACTAGGGAATTTAAGAGAATAATAAGGTGCCTACTTTTACTTTTTAAAGACAGTGATATACAGAAAATGATTGATTACAATAGAGAGAATTGCATAATGCAATGTCCTCCTGACTAGATAAATGTATTAAAAATTTGAGAAAGACCAGTAGGTGATATATAGGAAAATAAATATAAATTCACAGTGCAGGAACACTGGAAAGAAAGCAAAAGTCTCTGTTATTTTCAGACATGAACATAGAAAGAAATTCAGGTAAGAAATGGGGAAGAAGAGAGCTGTTCTGCATAGATATGGTTATAAATTTACCTAAATATCATCGTAATTGTTTGTAATTTGCATTGTAACATAAATGCTAAATTCCAAAATAAAGGCTAGATCCTTAGACCCAAAGTGGTACATAAGGCACTGTGGAAAACTCTGTGCAAATAATAAAAGAAGAGCTTAGCAGCAACCAGACAATGCTGGCTGCTTTCATCCAGGTGGTAACTGCAGTAGCAAGATTTCACAGTGTTTCAGTGGGAATTATGGCAAAGACCATTTTGCTTTCCTGCCTCTGGTTCTTCTTGAGAGACACTGCAAGTGTAAGAGTGTTTGACTGGCATTAGTCATTTGGAGAAACTTCTCTATGTACTTGCAGTGACTCAGTTCTGATAGTTTATGAGGTGGACTGTTAGAAAACAGGAAAAGGTAGCCTGTGTCAGTAATGTATTGCTGAAGAATTCATCCCTTTATCCTGCTCTTTGTAATAAACAACAGTTTCCACAACAATATTTGGAACTGGCATGCACTGGTGTCCTCATTTCAGCTGGGATGGAGGTAATTTTCTCTCTAGTAGCTGTTTCAGTGCTATGTTTTGCATTTAGGATGAGAAAAATGTTGATACCACATTGATGTTTTAGTTGTTGCTGTGCAGTGCTTACACAAAGTCAAGGACTTCTCAACTTCTCAGGCTCTGCCAGCGAAGAGGTTTGAGGTGGACGAGAAGATGGGAGAAGGCACAGTGAGGGCAGATGAGTCAAACTGACCAAAAACATATTCCAGATTGTACAACTTCATGCTGGAGAATAAAGCTGGGGAAAACTGGTTGATGCATGATGATTGCTGTTTAGAGACTGACTGGTCATCTGTCGGTGGACAGTAAGCAATTACGTTGGGCATAACTTGTTTTATATGTTCTTTTGTCATCATGATTTTTCTTCCCCCTTTTGGCTCATTAAACTGTCTTTACCTAAACCTACAGGTTTTATCTTTTTATTCTGATTCTCTCCCTGATCATACTGGCAGGGAGTGAGAGTGATGCTGACTAGTGTTCGGCTGCTCACCGGGTTAAACCACAGGTACTGGTCAACTTGGATGCATGCTGCCCAGTGAATACTAGAAAAAAAGACAAGGGTAGGGAAAATATGGGAATTCTTCAGGAAGAGGTTCATTCAAACAAAGAGAAGTGACAAACAGGATCACACTTTGTTTCATCCGAAAGGAAACAGGTCGGCATCAAGCAGAGAGATATTCTTCGATCAGCATGAAAAGAATAGCTGAACTTGGTAGTAAATTAGGTTCCTTAGTAATAATGAGCAGAACTGAAAGGGGTAATAAATCAAACAGCATGCAAGCCATAATCTCTAGATCAGATTGCCATTTGGAGAGGATAAGAACAAACTGAATTTTGATGAGGGACATTTTGGTAGAGTGCAAGAAGCCATACTGGAAATCTTCTAAGATGCCACTGAATTCTAACTTCATTAATAACTGGGAGATAGAAATCCAGACAGCCATTTGTAGGTAACATCTTTAATAAGGCATGAAAAGGAGATAAGACAGTAGTATATATCGGGAGATTTATATTGTCTGTCTATCCTTTTTGATTACTCAGGCATACCCTCAGTATGAAGGAGAAACTTTCATTGCCTCAATAAATTATCACCTTTCAGAAGAATGTGTCCTGCCATTTATACATGCTGAGCAACCCTGTACTTTTGGAGCAATTCCCTTAATCTCCTTGAAAGTTTTCATGGAATTAAGTTTGCCTTCGTGTTGTTGACAGGCTTGAGATGAGGAGCACAATCCTGAGTGAACCTCCCTAATGCTCATCTCTCAATCTGCAGCCTCAAATCAGTAAGGATAAAAGTACTTGAAAATCCACATTTCCAAGCACTACAGAGAACTGTTAATCAACTTTCTGTAAAGTTTATAATAAAGGTTCATAACCTCCTGAGGTGGAATACCTCATTATTTTCCCTTCTCAGCTATAAAGAGCACTGATATTTGAATGGTTTTATTGATTTGTGTTAGAGAATTCAGTTTTTATCTGTATTTACGTACATTTCCATTGTTATGAACTTTTATCTTAGGACAATTATTTTTCATCAGCATTCCTACTAATTCTCTAACATCTATCCTTCATTTAAAAACTGGAATGTGAGATAAAGAGCAGAAAGATTTATTTGTGTATGTATACATGTATGCATGTATTTATTTATTTATAAAGATATTTAAGTGTTTAATTATTTTAGAACACATTTGAATCAGTAAAAAAAATTGTTTCCAAATTCCCTATGACTAAATCAAATATTGGACAACTAGGAAGATTACAGTGTATTTCCTGAATACCTAATCTCACTTTTCTATAATTTGGGATGCAGATACTTCAAAAGTAGCTCTATGTAAATAACCATGTGAATGCTTGCTAGAGCTTTCATTGTATTTTCGGCAGCCTTCTGGCTCTTTCATCTTTGAGCAGATCTTAACTGAATCAATATGGGTTTACATTTCTGTCTTGTGATTACACAGCTGAAGCAAATTGAGAGGAATGGCTTACGACTGGACAGAAAATCAAGATGCAAAAGTGTTCTTGCGTGAAAATATTTATCACCTGCTCCACAGAAACATACCGCATTTCATATTTACAGGTGGTAACTGAGTTGTTAGTTTTACTGAAACCTAAGAGCCATAACTGCTGTGTCCACCCAGTGCTTTAGGTGTTTGACCTTAAAAAAAAATAAATTAATTATTATTTTCCTTAACTACTGAAGATTAGAAAGACTCCACATCTAGCTATTATTTAATTCCCTCAGACAAACTCACCAAGTAAAGTTTTCAGGCTTCAGGAAACAGTCCAGCAACTGACTTCAAGAAAACTATAACTTTTCTCAAGCTCTTCTAATATCACTCTGGAATATTAGTCTTTATTTTTCTGGCATTATATTGAGTCTGGAGAAAGAAGAACAGAAAAGAACTAAAAGTTAATTTTTAGTTCTCCATATGAGTATTGTACGCTGGAAACACTAAATTCTCTCTTTTCTGGTCAAAAAGAGTCTTTAGAAGTACCTGTGCATATTCAGTTTGTGATACCTGTTATGACAGCAGAAAGACATTGGAATATATCTGCGATCCTCATTGGCAGTGGCATCAAGCCATGAAATAGGAAAAATAGCTTTTTGTCTTTCCATTGTGCTCATTTCTTGGTGGCAATATTCATACAGAATTTTAGGAAATAGAGAGAAGGATTAGTAATCCGAAGCCAATATAGACTGAAGACTCTCTTTTAACAATTATCAATTCTGCAACCCTTTTCTTTGGGAAGGAAAACACAGGAATGTTTTATGCTGTTTATCCAGTTCTTACAGACAAAGTAAATCAGAACCCCTATTTTTTTGTTCTTCTCTCTGCATTTCTTTCTGCCTGATTTTAGTTCCTGAAACTTCTTCTCTGCTTCAGGAAGGAAAGATGACAATGAGACTACACCTAACAATTTGAAATATATGCTCTTGGCAAAAGGTAGCCAAGAATATATGGAAAGAATATGTAGTTTTGCAAGAAGTAATTCATTAAGGGAGAGAACTAATTGCTTACATGAGAGAATTTGATTATTTAAAAAGAGATAAAATTACAGAGACAATATAGACTGTATATTAAAGAGCAGAGATTAAATGGAATAATTTTTATTCTACCCCAAAATCTTACTGCTTTCAGTTAAGTTACCATAGTGTGTTGTTCAAATATAAGCAGACAAATAATATTCAATAGATTGGTGGTAACTAATCTTCTAAATATCCAGGCTTCTCATTCCATCATTCATTCGAGTTGTATGTAGGCCTTCCACTAGTCTTCATAAAAGTGTGAGAAAGAACCTTAAATCATATACCAGTAAAGCAAATTCTGCTTTTCCAGGATTGTAATATTTTCCTCTGTCTAACACATGTGTTTCCTGTCTGTCTGTCTTTTTAAATAACTTTGACCCATAAACTTCTGTTACTGAAGTCTCGACCTTTTCAAGAGAACGCTGATTTTTTTATCTCTCTTACGGTTCTTCATTTCTCTAGAAAGATTTCTCTTCCTGAATTTCCCATTTTGAACTACTTCTTTTAGCTTTTTCATCAGCCTGATGCCTCTTAAGGATGAGAAATTGGAGCTCACAGAGGCTGGTTTCACTTACATGCAGAGGATGAATTCAAGGGTAGAATCATCCTATCATGCCATTAATCTTCTTCTAGGAATTTGTTCTTGAGCTGATTGTCAACAAAAAAAAATATATCTATCCCTGCAGAGTTTTTATATTGAGAGGTTTAGTGAAGCCTCTTCTGTTCATATTTTAAAAGTAATGTCAGAAAATCAAGAGAATTAAGGTAATAAAAAAATCAAGTTAAAAATGAAGACCTAACACCATTAACATGTTGTCAGATATTTTTTTGTACTTCTAACTCTGAAGATTTATGATTTTCTGATTTGAAGCCTTTGGAATAGCTTAGAAGGAACTAGGTTATTTCTTATATTTGCTAATCTACAGCTCTTAAAAAAAAAAGAGCGCGACACTTATATTTCCAGAATGCTTATATTATGTTCTTTACTTCACTTCCATAGGAACTTATCTGGATATTAATGAGAGTTTAATATAGTAGTTAGTCACATGTCACCTGGCACACTAAATGATGCTTACCTTGTCAAACCTGTGAAAAATATGAATTTAAATCCGCAGTATGAGTAAATATTGACTACTGTTCAAATTCATTAGGTAGTGCTGTCCAGCAGAAGTGTTACAAGACAAAAGGAGCAGAAACACAGATAACAAAAGCCAACTATTTTTTAATATAGCTATTTTTGCTAAATAGTATGCCACCTAGTTAATAGGATTATAGAAATATTCTTTGGCGATTTTCTTCATTTTTACTTCTCCTGTAATTAATTATTTAAAAAGTGATATTTTCTTTTTTTAAAAAAAAGTAATTTTAGGAAGAATGCTGAATATAAGAATGCTAGTTTATAGTACTGTAACAGTTTGATAACAAGACTAGGCTCTTAGTTCACTGTTACTCTGGCTAATCTGTAGGTTCAGTTCTGACTTTTTAAAAGATACTTTTTCAAAATCAAAATAATTAGGAAGATAATACTGAACTGAGGTGAGATAATTTTGTTACACAAAACATTCAAAAATAAGGGAGTTCTGTGTGAAGCCTTCAGGCCAGCCTATGAGCAAGTTTTCCAACCCTTTGTGGTTCACAATGTGCCTCTAGCAGGCCTTCAAATGACTTCTCCTGGTACCCACCCCTGTTCTTCTGCCCATGGTTCAAAACCTCACGTTTGCTACAGTGCTTGGAGTGCTGTTCAGCCAACGTCACAAGGTGTTCCATTAACATCTTATTAATTGGCATATTTAAGTATGCAGAATGATTTTCACATTCTGGAATCACAATTGGATGATTGCACTGAAGGTTTTCTTCAAAGCAAGCATGAAATTGTTAGCACTAGTTCTCAGCTGAGACAACTCAGTGGGTATTTATTTGACAAAGACCTGGAAAGTGTCTTCCTTCACCTTGGGGAACAGAAGAAAGCAAGTGAAGGAAAGAAAAGGAATCTGAGAAAAAAAGGGTAATGACTGACATAGAAGAACTGGTACATTTTTTTTATTTGCCGAGTTTTCCCCTTCATCCCCCTCTATCATTTGTTTTTCCTCTTTAGTCTGTTACCATCTTTTTTATTTCATTGTATATCTCAGGCTCTTCTTTTCCTGTGGTTAAATATTTTTGTTTCTTGGAGTATATTCTGTGACTGATATGTTTTGCTACATCTAGTTTCATTGCAGGAAGGTGTTTTTAGAGGATTCACTATACCCAGCCTTTCAGTGTGTTATGGGCTTGGGTCTGTCGGGGTTTTTGGGATTCAGAGGTAGAGCTATGCGGAGGATGACTTGTGAAACTTCAAGAACTTCTCCCGCTCCCAGGTAGGAGTTAGACCTGCTTGAGGCCATGGCCAAGCCAGTAGGCACCTCTGCCATCAAGGTATTTAAGAGACAACCCCATTGTTCTTTTTGTCTTTTGGTTTCATAGGATATCTTAGGTTGGAAGGGACTTTAGAGGTTACCTAATCCAAACTCCCTGTCATAGGCGGGGATATACTTAAGTAAACCAGGTTGCTCAAGGTCTCATCCAACCTGGCCTTGAACATCTCCAGGGAGGAGGCAGCCCCAACGTTTCTGGGCAATTTATTCCAGAGTCCCACCACCCTCATACCGAAGAATTTCTTCCTAAGACCCAACCTAAACCTGTTCCCTATCAATTTAAATCCATTTCCTCTTGTTCTGTTGCTGGACACTCTTGTGAACAGTCCCTCCCCAGCCTTCCTGTAGGTTTCCCTCAGGTATTGGAAGGCAGTTATAAGGTCCTCCCAGAGTCTTTTCTCCAGGCTGAATAATCCCAGGTCCCTCAACCTGTCCTCACAGCAGAGGTGCTCCAGCCCCTGGATCATCTTTGTGGTCTCCTCTGGACTAATTCCAACAGATCTGTCACTCTGGGGACACAGTATTCGAGGTGGGGTCTCACAAGAGCAAAGGTGGAGAATCACCTCTCATGATCTGCTGGGACTTAAGAATGTCCAGGATGCATTGGTACATGTAAAGCCCTGTGTGAGAGGGGAAGGAGAACAAGCGTCAGTGGGGGAAGTGCCCGAAGTGATCCATGGCCCCAACAGACTCACAACGAGGGAGAGGATTGTCACCTGTGAAGTGGACACCGTGTGGCGTGAAGGAGAAACTGTGAGGGGCCCTCTTTCTCAACAAGGAGTTACTATGGACAATTAGTAGTGACTCCTCCTTGGACCTGCCACCCCTTGTCATGCTTGCACCGGCAGGGTGAATGAGGTAGCCAGGAAGATGAGAGGATTAAGGGAGGAGTGTATTTAAGATCAGCTTGCATTTATTTACGTGTTTTTCTTACTATTCTACTCCAAGAATGGTGATGGTAAATGAAATCTATGTTTTCTCCTGAAGTCTCTCTGTTTTTTCACCCAAGATCTAAAATGGTAGATTATTACCCTCTCTGTCCTTAATCTCAGTCTTTGAGCCTTTTTGGTTGAGTTTTCTGCCTCCACATCCCTGTGGAGATGGGATGGGGAGATGAGCGAGCAAGTGGTCTCGTGGTTCTCTGTAGTCAGCCCAGGCAGTTGGCTTGAACCACACACGATGACAATAACAGATGTATTTTAAAAACAATTCTGAGGGATTAAATAATGCTCAGTTAAGAAAGACGTAAAAAAAATTATCTGCTCAACACTACTGAGTCTATGCTGAGCACTTACAAGGTATTTTTTAAATTATTTTATTTTCCCCAGAGTGTTACTGAAGTGACGAAATACATTTTCACAGCGAGAAACTCAATAAAAGACCAATCTTTGAATCGAAGGGTTCTTTGTTACCACATGTATCAACACACTGAATCCAAGGGATTTAAACTTTGTTACAAAGCAAGTGTGAGTCCATCAGATCTTCTGTAGCTGAAAGAACAGTGTATATGACATTCCTGTGACAAATATAAAGCTAGGTAAATTTCAAGCTCAAGTATTAAAATGAAAAACTTATAGATCACTGGAAAAAAGTCCACAATAGAGCTACTGAATTATCTACAAAATAAGCTTTGTACCTAACACCATGACAAAATCTAATTATTTCATTAAAAAAGCAAGGAGACTAGATTCTGAAGTATGGAAAACAAGCTGCTTTCATATCCTGAATCTTGTAACAATTCTGAGCCTTATATAAATGTCTTTTTTTGGAGAGGCAGTCTAGATAAAGCCCACTGTGTTCAGCCTATTTATACTTATATTGAAAACTGTCATAAAAGATAGCCGCTTGAAATTTTTAAACATAGTTATATACTGATATACACATCCAGATCCAGATTCTGACACACATTTTATGCCCATTGAACATTTTTATTTTAGATTTTTTTAAAAATTGTAATTTTGGATTTTTCCACAGTGTCGCTTCTTGCATAAGCCCAGCTCTTCCTTACAGGCCCAAGGAGTTGTCTTTTGAAAAATAAATAGTTTTCTGTCATTGTAATTTATATGTTGATCTCTTAAACAGCATGATGTTATACAATCCAAGACACTATAGATGGGATGTGTTCTGCTTAAGTAAATATACTGTATGTAAATTTTCTGAACCCCAGGTAAGCAGTCTTTGCAAGCAAAATGCCTAAAAGACCAACTTGTCATGAAAGTCTTGGTGACAGTGAAAGCCTCTGTACTATCTAGGTTGGAGAGTTTTCCTCTCTGCAGAGATCTTTAAAGGCTTGTCCTCTCCCCATTAGCTCCACAGAAACACGAACACCTGCTTCATTCCATACATAAAAGTAAATGGGTGTTAGATGCCTGAATTAGCTGGTCTGGATCCTGCGACACCTTTAAGATTTCCATATGACTTGTAGCTACAAGCCTAGTAGTTTTTCTACACCCTGTGGTTTTACGTCATTAATGTACAAAAGAGACAATGTAGAGGATAAAATTAATAGGTTGCAATTTCTTTAGTTTCTTTTACACAGTCAGGTTCGTGGGTTTGGGAAGTGTCTTCTTGTTGTATAGTACAGTATGTACCAGTAACGAAAACCTCATTTTAATGTGTAATCTCTTCCTTCCCTCCCTCCCCAATCCCAGCACTGGGGAAGGGCACAACAAGATAACTATGTCACCTAGTGTTGTTCTTTAGATAGGCAAACTATTAAAAAGATATAACTCATCTTTGAATGTATTTTGCAATAAGTCTCTGAAACGAGAGCAAAAACTCTTTTCCTAATGGGACTGCATAAATAATGGCACCACAGGTGGTCTAACACACATGCAGAATATCAGTAGCACTAAAACTGTATAAAGAAATGTGGAGGCTGACTGCTACTTCTTGTACTCATTCACAAGATGGATTGGTGAATTAAAATCTCATTACCTGCATTACATTATGTAGCCTTGTTATGTGTAATTATCAAAGACAATTTGATGCTATAACTTGATGACCAAATCTAAAAAGGACTTCTTCAGAATAAAAGTATTAACTACATCACAAGATTTCAGGTTATAAACCACGTGCAATTTACAGGTGTTGTCATGCTATTGTTTTTTCAATGTTTGTCCTTCATTCCACTGGTATGCCGCTGTAAGTCAAAACTTGTCTTCACAGGATTAAAGGCAAAGCAGAGGACGAATCTTCTTAGTTTTGTGTTAACTCAAAGTCGCAGTTAAGACATTTAGAGGCAAGGAAAAAGAACGGAAAAGAGAGGTTATATCTGAAATCTGATTTTCATTTACACTAACTGAGGGCCCTTGTGACTGTTAAGAGAAAGTACAATGTCCTTCGTAAGAGTGACATGATCTTTTTCCTTAAACTCTGAGACATCTACTTTGGTGTAAGAATAGTGTTAGATGTGAATTCAGAACAAGAATAGAGACAAGACTGCTTTCTCAACATAGTCAGTTGCTTCTGAATGCAAAGTTCAGAGAATGAAATGTGTTATTATGATCAGAACTGCATGAGATGAGAATGACTTATCCTAACTCAATATCCTTCAGAATAATAACCTCTAGTTACTTCCCTTTTGATCTATAAAATGCAATATTGCCAGAACTATTATGACAAATGTTAGAAATCCTATGAACCACATTCCCATACGCTTGTCAAAAGATGTTTTGTGGTGCGTTTTATTGTTTTTTAAATCACCAAGAAACTGTTAAAATTTAGGGAGATTCTTATTTTCAGATATAAATCTGTCACTTGTGAATGCTCAGGAATGGAAATACGAAATGAACAGTCAAGTGATTTCTAAGAGGTCAGGTGGGTGCTTTTGCAAGGTCAGTGCTTTTTCATTCTTGGTGGCTGGAGGGACTGAGGAGCAGGTGAAATAGTCTGCAGTCAAGGTGGAACACTCGGTCTGCAGTCTACTGTCAATGGAAACAGCCTCTTTGCCCAAAGCTGACTGTGAGGAACTGGTTTGAACATAACTGGTACCCCACTGGCTCTAGGAGAAATCCTACTGTCAGTATTGCATTAATTACTTTTGAAATGGCTTTGTGAAACTTTGGCCATAAAAGGAACTTACTACGTAAAAAGTTCACTTTTTTTTTTTCTTGTAGACCTTCATATGGAATTACTGAAGCACAGAGAAGGAGAGAAAGACTGACACTGATAGGTATCTCTGCAAAAAGTGAATGGGGATAATTATCTTGTCTTTGACACTGTAGTCTGTAGTTTAATTTGCAGTGCAGAACCTCAAGACAAGCCTATGGGCTGTGTTATTCAAGTATTAAATTCTTCAACCCTCATTCTAAATCAAGAATGCTTTACTCCTGACATATAGTCCCAGAGATTTCATTAAGGTTACTGAGTTTCGCTCACCAACCCAAGAAAATTTGTGGTTAAAGTGGAAATTCGTCATGGGTTTTCTAAGGAAGAGGACTCTTGTGGAATAGAAATTTGTGGTATTGGGCTGCGTGTGAACATACTTTTTGTTCCCCAGTTTCCCATCCAATGGTATGACAGGTGTGTGCTATCTGTTAAAGATGTCCCTAAAAGACCTCAAAGAAGACAAAAGAGAGAAAATGTAATTACTATGTCCTGCAAGGGGTCGGAGTAGGAAATTACATCCCATTGACAAGAGGCAACTGGTCAATTTGTGTGCAAATCCATGGTGACCATCAGCGCTCCAGTTGCAAGCAGGCTCAAACATTAACTGTCCCTTGCTGAACGGGAAGATTGGAGTTTGTACAAGGCATGGTATTCCAAGTGCTCATATAATCCACATGGAGATAGGAAAATAATAAATCTCAGCATTATGGTCAACCTTTTGCTCCTGCTACTATTTTTCTGAACACTAGTCAACCTCTGCATTTACTTTAAAAATCACTATAATTTTAAAAATTATTTTGTAGCACTTTATTTTAGAAAATTATTCTAACTTTTGTTTTAGAATGGGAACAGGTTAAGTACTTGTGTCACTATGTAGTCATGAACTGTATCTTGCCGTGCAAGATGTAAAGTTTTCCACTCACAAGCAGAATTTAACCTAACTAATAGAGAGCACTAACTGTGCTGAAACCACATGGGTAGTTCAGAAAGGGATACAGTGCTTCTACAGGCATAACTTGATTTTTTGGATTCTAATTATTAATTCTTAATGTATTTAATGATCTTTCTGGCAGTAGCACAAAATTATCATTTCAACTTATACCTGCAATTAAACTGTTTATGGACATACTGATATAACATATTATTATTATCTACTGTTTCCAGTTAAAATTGTTGTTACTTTATTTTAGTCATTGAACATGTACACACTGAAGAGAAAAATCTGAACTGTTTTGAGTTGAATATATTAATAATGGTTACAAGAATAACTGTACTAATATTGAATTACAACGCTTGTATTTCATATCATTAACCAGTCATTTCTACTGTAAAACTGACATAGAAGAATAACATTATGCAATTTTGGCAATATCCTTTTATTGTAAACTGACTACCTGTTACTGCATTGTTTATGAAGTGATGACCCTTGCACTGAATGGTAATCTACATAAAAAATAATAATCCTAGAAACTGTTTCTTGTATGGTGAGAACAAAGTGATCGAAGATTAAAAGAAAAACCTTTTGCTGATGCTCTTTCACTAGAATCAATGATTTATCTCAGACTGAATGAAATGGAAAGTAAATATTTTTTTTTTCTAGGACGTAGATGTGTTATCTTAAATAAGACATTGTACAGAACTTTGCTCAATCGAAATGGTGAAAGAAACACTGAACAACTAACTCATATGTCTTATAATATAAACAAATGAGGAGTGCATTGCAGGACTAACTTACTTGCAGAATAACCAGCTTCATGGATGCATTATTTACAACTCAAATTGTCAAACAGCTGGCACCTGGCTTCTCTCTAAGGACTCAGCAGTCACTTACTGTGAGGTTATCTAGAGAGAGACTTAACATTCCTCGCAAGGCATTGATTTTGTAGGCATTTCTGCTGGTAGTGAAGTGACTTGTCAAAGATCACATGAAAATTGTGTCTTCCTTTTGTATTTGTTAATAGATAAGTTAGTATCAATATACATTATTTATATGTAGCCCTGCAGAGGGCTTAGGGTCATAGCTGTCCTCAATGAACTCTGCCCCAGAGGTAGTGTCATCACACAGACTCAGCTGTTTAAACGCTGTCAGGAAGCTGAGTGTCTCTGCAACAGCTCAGCACTTTGACCTGTTGAGCGCATCTGATGTTCAAGGAGTTTTAAGAGACGATCCCTTTGTTATCTGACACTCTGTGATCCACTTCTTCTCTGAAGTTCTGATTTGTCCTAGATACTTCAGTTTTTATCTTGAATGCTTCTGTCACCTTGCACTTAGTTTTCAGATTCTAAAGCCTTGGAGATATTCACACAGTGAAAGCTAGACATTTATAATACTGAGGATAAATTAGATTGCATCTGAAATACACTTTTTTTAAGATACAATTCCAGTGTTCATGCCAGTAAACTTCCCTGACATAAATTGAGTGTGACTTATAAATTGACATGGACTCCCCAAAACAATTTTGTTAAAACAATATGCCTATTGTATTTCACCACTTCTTCTATAATAACAGGTGAAAGAGATTTGATTGTTTAAAATAAACAATAAAACAGAGATGTCAGTTCCATTACTGTCCTCATCTCTATCTAGTATAAGGATACACACTAAATTCTGACCAAATAGCTGATGTTAGTCTACCTGATAAAAGTCTAAGCTTAAATGGTGCCATTCAATTTGGAATATTCCACTGCAGAGCTGTCCTCCGCAGCTATTATTTGACTTGTCACCCAGCTTTTCCATTCAGTGCTTTGACTGATCACTTGTCTCCAAAAGATGCTTTATAAAATACCATCATTTAGATTCCTTCTGCTCATACATTTTATCACTGTATGAGTGTTTATGTATGTATAATAATACTTGAAAAAACCCTCGAAACACTCAACATGTAAAAAAAATACGGATTCAGAGATTTCTTAGGTCATATAGTTTAACAGCTGTATCTCTAATATGAACACCAAATAACAAAAACTATGGTGCTAGTGTGACTGCAGATGTGTCTGACTGGAAGCCTGACTGATTTTCCTGACTGATTTTTATAATAAGACTAGATTTTTTCAAAGCACAATGTTGTTCTGATAATGCTGATATTGTTTCTTGTTGCAGGCACAGCATAATGATGCAACATGTATACAAAGACACTGACTTAGTGTTTGATTTACATTCCTATTAGCTGAAGTTTGGTTTTTCGAACAGAAAAGTTTCAAACAATCTGGCTTTGTTCTTTCATTCAGTACCAGTAACCATTGAAACACAGCCTTTAAAGTCTTCAAACTGAATGAAGCACTGTTATGGGTCTCATTGTCTTTTGGTGGTCATTTGTAAGGATGGTGATGAGTTAATTTGATGTCAACAGTGGAAAAACCCTGCTGAGATTTGTATCAGCGCAATTTCCGACAAGATTTCTGCTATGTATCCTTGCCAAAAATTACAACTGCAGCTGATTCCCAAAGGTGCCCATCCAGAATGAGCTCACAGATTTTCAACAGTGCATGCAAAATTGAATTTTCGTGTCCCAAAGGTAGGACGCTGGTCTGGCTGGGGCCAAGTTCCTGCTGTGTGCAAAAGGAGAGGAAAATTAGTGTGGGAGTGGAAAGAGGAATCAGAACCCCTGTCGAGCTGGAGTTCTTCATTTCTAGTGCTTTGAGCAGAGCAGCAGCATGAACTACTGGGATAATAATAATAAATTAATAAATTCCTACTGCTACTACTACTACTACTACTAAAAATATAATCTCTCCTGTTTTCACAGACTCTGTGTGTTGCGGACATTGAGGACCTGTGCCTGCAAGAACTGCTTGCAGAGAGCATCAGGAACTGATCATCACTGCATCGCACAATCCCATGAGTGTGGACAAGTAGGAGCAGACACATGCTGCATCTCTGAGAAGGAGAGAGGATATTTTCTCTCTCCTAGGGCAATCTTTCAACTCTGATTTTTTAGGAATTTATGACTCAATTTGACTTAACTTCTCATCCTACAAGAAAAACAGGCAAAAAGAAATCAAGGATAGAGTATAACTTTATTAAGAAAGAAGAAATCCCACGACCACTTAAAAAAAAAACAAAACAAGCAAACAAAAAAAAGTGCCCAAAAATCCTGCTTAAAACCTGATTCATATATTTCTGAGTAATTTATACATTAGCTCCCGGCTGATTCTATGTGTGCATTTATGTGTGCAGGCAAGCAGCTCTCTTATTAGGACTATCATCAGCGCTGACAACAGAGTTATGTTTTCTTAACAGTACTTTCTCCTGGCAGGAAAATAAATAATTCCGCATGTTAGATATCTTGTGTATTTCTCAGAAATCATCTGAAACAGCAGCCACAGTTGTTCTGCAAAAGAAAACAGTCTTGGAAAATAGGATGAGGAAAAACTCTTCCAATAGTAGAACTGCATGATAATCTTTTATTATAGAGGCTTATTTAGCTTATTATTGTGGAGAAAGATAAAGCATGCTAACCTAAACGAATTAGTATGGAGTTTAATTACATACCCGTTCAGTATTTTTTTTTTCAGTTTCTTCCATAGGTACTTTTGTCTTGTTTTCTTTTTTTTTAAATTGTTTCTTTTTTATTATTATTTGTTTCTCTTATTTATGTCATATGGAAGAAGAAATGAGAAATTAATCCCACAGATTGTGGCTTTTTCTCATCACTTTCCTTTAAAACTATTTACAGGAACTTAAGTCAAACAGAACATTGTAGCCTAAAATCCAAAAGATGTCAATTATAAGAAAAATAATAACTGAAGACATAATTTTATTGTTTTTAATTAAATAGGAAGATATGAAAATTAGGACAGTTTTATTTCAAATAATTCTTATTGCCTGGTGGAAGAAGACATCAGCAGCTCATACAAATATTTTGCTTATTTTCATAGAGATATTTGTGGGGAGGGGATAAGGAAGAGAGGAGAATGAGCTTTCATAATGGCAATGTCTAGATTTTGAGGTAGTTTTTTTTTTTGCCTGCCTGGAATTAGAATAGCCAGCAGAAAAGTATTTTGTTCAATGATCTGTAGTAAGTGTACTTTTTTGATTAAATTGCTCTCCTGGCATTTTACTTTGTTTCAATAATCAACTCAAAAGAACTCAAAGCCAGGGGGAAATTTTAACAATGGAACAAATATTGAAGAATGATCACAAAGAAATCGTTAGCTGTGATAACATTATTACAGAATGCTGACTTGCCATCATTAGAGACTTGGGCTTGTGGTAAATATGAATCTAGATTTGTTCTTAGGAGGAAATAAAAATACTTTCATTTTAAAAACCTGAAATTTTCCTCACAGCATGCCGAACAGAGCACTTGTTTCTGTATTGTAAGCAGAGAAATATCGGAAAAAGCAGAGTACAACCATATGTTATTTCATTTCTCCCAGAGAAATAATATGGGTCTAGTTCTTGATTTTTTTTTTTGAGATAGAGATAATAATTTACTTTCCCAGAAACACAGTCAAAAAAGAGAGATATGATTAGACCGAAGTAAATTCTAAAAAAAAAAATTATATGGGCTTTGGTTGAAGAAAGCATCTGCTTTTGAGTTACATTTTATTTACAGATTAGAATTAAAACCTAGTTACATGTTATTTTACAATAAAAAAACCCCACTTTATGGCACTGAACAATTTTAAGGGCCGTGTAAACCACTTGTTTTTGGTTTATGAACATGGTAGGTAAACCACAAAACAAATTATATATTTCACATAATATCTTCAGTAATGAATGATGTGTGACAGAACTGATACTTTTTTCCTCTTTTAGCATGCTAGACTAAAACATTTACAAGATCGTTAGAACAGTAGATACTTAGTAGACACTAGAAGACATAGACTTTGGTGTTTTTATTGCTTGGATTTTGTGGCATTAAATGAGCTTTGAAAGAGACTAATATAACCTCAAAAGGGTCACCTTCAGGGTTGATAGGTAGAAACATTAACTTTCCTGGAAAACAACTTGTTTGGTTGTGATTTTTTTTTTTCCTTCAAGTATGACATGATGGTAAAGGAAACAGAAGAATTTATCATTTTCAAAAGAACATTCTGTTTGATAGGGAATGAATGTCTTGACAGAGTACCTGGTATTCTGCTCTGGGTCAGCATGGAAAATTTCTTGGTTTTATTGTTAGACGGATGGAGTGTGATGCCAGTTAACCACAGCAAGTGATGCATAAAATAAAATTTCTTTAGCAGAACCAGAAATTGCAGTGATGTTCCTAAAGCTGATTAAAGTCCTTTGTAATCACCCTATATAGCCCAGTGACTGCACTTGGAAACGTTGTCATGCAGAAAAGTGAACTTTGGAGAAGGGTTCCTATCACATCAAATGCCCCATACTCCAGTTCCTAGGACAGATCAAAACAGAACTTGTTTGTTTCTCACAGTTACAGTGCAAAATGGTCACCTTACAAACATGCTTAGTTACTAGACAGACCTTCAGTGTGGAAATCTACTACTGTATCTCTTCTTGTGCCTCGTGCAATGTTTTGTGTTCATGGATGTATTATTCTGTCATTTAGCACCACATTAACACACAAAACTGACATGTTACTCTTATCTTTCCTGCTCCCCAAGCTTTAATCTAGATTTATTTTAAAAACAGGGCCATCATTATACCTCTTTGTGATCATTAGCAAAACCGGTTCATGTTGATATCTGATGATTCAGGCCAGGAAAGCAGGAATCCATGATGGTTAAGAACAGGTATGTGACTAAGACGGAAATTATCCTGGACTTTTGAGACTCAGATATGTCCAACTATGGACATGCAGTGTTATGTTTAGTATTACAACTGGGATGCTCCTAGTCATGAGGGTAGCACACAAATGAGCTATAAAACCTAGTTGTTTAGTTACATATGTCTTTTATGGCTCTGGACCCATACAAGAATTATAGTGTCAGTACATAAGACCTCACTCCAACTCTCTGGTGACTGTCCAAGGCTAATTGGGTCATTGATTGTTACTTCCTGATATGAGTTTGGCTGTACCTGCTTCAGACCTGAGACTCTCTGGCATCTGGATCCTTCATAAACATCCCTGCGGTAATTATCTGCTTTGGGCAACTCTCCATGAGCTGTGATTATGAAGTTACTTTCAACATTTCTTGCCAGATCGCTGCTACTCTTTTGCATACTCTGCACAGAAAAGGAAAGAATAGAAAGTCTCCCTTTTTTCTCTTATCTTAGTGCAGTCTAATGTGTCCTCAGACCTTTTATATAATTCAAATGCAGTTGAAAACAGTTACAGAAGCCATGAGAATAGATATGGCATGAGGCAAACTTTTTATTAAAGCTAGGAGTAAAATTTGTGGATTTATATATTTGCCAAATCAGATGACAAATAGTAACTATGCCCTTTCTAACAACTAACAAAAAATGAAAGATGGGAAGAGAGAAAGTTGCCTTCTAAGTGGAGGATGGAGGGAAGGAAAAAATTGGTTAGGAGGTGAGGACTGGAGCTGTTACATCTGGGTGACTAAAACTTTTAAGCCATCCTACACATCTGACTTGGCACAAACCTTTCCAGCAGATCTGTAAATGGCAGTCTCCTGATTCATCAGGTTCAACTCTGCAAATATCACTGACCTATAAAAGAACACAGCAAGTCAACAGACTGGTAAGTACATAATTTTTATGTGAGGTTTGTTTTAGAAATGTCCGCAGCAAGGATTCAGTGAGGAGAAAAAGAAAAATCTTTTGGCTGCTTTGAGTTTCTGGGAAAGGAGAGTGAATTCAGAAAAACTCAGATGTAGACCCTGGATGAGAAAAACAGTCAGTTCTCAAGCTTGGTTCCTGTTTGACAGCACAGAGAAAGCGGATGCCATCTTTTATTCAAACAAAGCTTTCATCAAGACAACTGGGCAAGTCAGAAACCCATTAGAATGGTAAGGACACAATGACTTGCCTGATATTTGAAAGATAATAAAATAATTTAAGTAAGTTCTTTATCTCTTCTGGTAAACAATAAGGATGAACCAGTCACATAGTCAACAGAAACTTGCCACAACTGGGGGAAATATTTAGATTTAAAATATTATTTTTAATGAAAACAAAACAGTATTTCCTGCTGTACACAAAAGGAAATGAAGAAGGTACAATGAGAATCGATAAGGAAAGTGTGTGTGTGTCTGGTCAGAAATGTTATTCCTATTTGCCTCCCATCAACATCAGCTGCTAACATGAAGGAACGCAAGTTCTTTTGGACTTGAAAGATACTTTTTTACTCTTGAGATGAGAAGAAACCAAAATATTACAACTGATCGGTTTTTTTTTGTGGCTATATTTTTGGTTTTAGTCTGTTGTTAAAGACCGATCATTGGCTTGATGCAAGCTGAATACTTGCCATTTAGCAAAATGGTGAAAAACGATTTTTAAATCAGTTTAAAAAGGGATAGTCTCAGCTTCACAAAAATAACCAACACACAAAAGAACTAGATACCTGTGCCTATTTATTCTAGCAAGTGGAATTTATTGTAGAGTTGAGGGATAATCAGCTGAATTTATTTTACCAGCTTTACTCAGATACATTTTCTCATATCAAGGGACTATCTGTGCAAGGGAAACCATTAAGAGGCAGAGGAGAAGATTCTGTTCTGTGGATCTCTCACTTGCGTCTCATGACTGTGCAAATACCCATTGAACACGTTTCTATGAACAAAGGTGAGATGCACGGAGGTGTTAATTCAGCTCAGCTCTTCTTGCCTTAACAGGCCCTTTACTGTGATGATCCAAGGCAGAGTTGCGGAAAATGACCCAGGCCAGAGTCAACCCAAAATGAAACAGCAAAGGACCAAAACCTGCCTCTTAAATCTGTACTAGAACACTTCTTCCTGGACATCACTTGAGTTCTATAATAGCGTATCTTGTACATTGTTGTGTCGTTGTTTCTTTCCCAAATGGCAATAGTGCATTCTTCTATTGTATCCATAAAACCTGCATTGTGACATTAGACTTGTAAGTGTAGTTCTAATAAACTGAGGTTTGACCCTTACAGTGAAGTCTATGTATTGGACCTGTGAGTGAAGTTCAAAGGGATGTCTAGCTAGAACCTTGCAGTGAAGTCTGTCACAATGACTGTCTCTTACTCACCCCAGTTATTTGACACTTAGCCACTACACTGTCAATATATTCCTTTCTGTGAAATTTTGATCTTCTTGTCGTCTCTCAGGCAGAACTCATTCCATATCATGCAGAAATCTGAGAATAAGTACAGACTTATGCAGTATAGTCATCCTGTATCTTGTTAATTCCAACGCAGATATTCAAGCAGCTCTTATTTTATCCAAGTCAGTTCATACAAATCGCAGTTATTTTAGTGCATACAATGCTGTTCTTATACATAATGATTACTATAATAATTGCATACACAGGTTATGTAGTACTATAGTATTCACACAGCATATTTCAAAGCATTATATGACTTTATATCCCAACACAGAATGTAGAACTATGAAAATGAGGTATTAAATCTGTAATCAAAAATAGGCACTCTATTTGACGGCATTCAGTTCAATTCAAAATGTAAATACAAACCACAGTGTTTCACAATAAAAGGTATTTTACCAAGTATGATCACGTCTAGAGTAATTATGTTAAATACTGTAATTGCCTTTAGAGCTTTCTAAATCTTTTAATTTTGCTTAGATTCTATTTTAAGTAAGATGTAATCCTTTTACTTTGTTTTTTGCTAAGCCTGTTAGCGGTTTAAATACTCAAGACACTGAAACTACATAGACTTTCAATAAGTATAACATAAACTTGTTTGAAAACATTTTAAGTAGCCACAGTTACCTGTTTGCATAGTGCTTCTTGCTTAACAAATATTATTCATCATAAACTACAGTAGAGAAAGCTACCATTAGACAAATGAACAGAGATAGATAAATTCTTGCAAGGTGCAAAAAACCACTCAGATGACAAAGGTAAATCAGTCATGGTCTAGAAAAAAACCACACATAACTAAGTCATTGAACTCATCTGCAGTCAGGATGGACATTTGAATATGATTAGTTTTGTTACTTCATTTGCTATTTTAAGAGAAGTTAAATAAATTTAGATGTCAGTAATTCTACTACTTTTAAGTCTAACGTCTATTTTGCAGTACCAAAGATGCAAAAGTAAATAGTGTAGTGAGATTAGAGAATCATAGAATATGTTGGGTTGGAGGGGACCTTTAAAGGTCATCTAGTCCAATCCACCTGCAGTGAACAGCCACATCTTCAGCTAGATGAAATTCCTCAGAGCCCCATCAAGTCTGACCTTGAATGTTTCCAGGGACAGGTTTCTACTACCTCTCTAGACCACCTGTTTCAGTGTTTCACCACCCTCACTATAAAAAATTCCTTCCTTATATTTATTCTAAATCTACTCACTTTTAGTTTAAAACCATTATCCCTTGCCCTATTGCAACAAGTCCTGCAAAAACGATAGCCTCCATCTTTTCTGTAGCCATCTTTAAATACTGGAAGTCCACAATAAGGTCTGCCCAGAGCCTTCTCTTATCCAGGCTCAACAACCCCAGCTCTTCCATCTGTCTTCACAGGAGTGGTGTTACAGGCCTCTGATCGTTTTTGTGGCCTTCTCTGGACTCTCTTCCACAAGTTTGTGTCTTTTCTGCACAAAGGACTCTAGAGCTGGACACAGTACTGCAAGTGGGGTCTCACCAGAGAGGAGTAGAGGGGCAAAATCCTCTCACTTGACCTCCTAGTCGTGCTTCTTCTGATGTGGACTAGGGCATGGTTGAATTCCTGGGCTGAGAACACACATTGCTGGCTCATGTCCAGTTTCTTATTCACCAATGCCCCCAAGTCCTTCTCCACATGGCTGCTTTCAAGACACTCATCACCCAGTCTCATCAACCAAATACTCCATCCACCAAATCCATGTCTCTTCAGTTTACAGTGAAGGATGTTGTGGGAGATTGTGTCAAGGGCCTTGCAGAAGTCTACATAGATGACATCTGTAGATCTTCCCTTGTCCACTGTTGTAGTTACCGTCTACTGATGTATTCTGAAGTTCTTCAGTACAAAGGTGACAAGGCTTTACAATAACTTGCCCAGAGAAGTTGTGGATGCCCCCTTCCTCGAGGTGTTCAAGGCCGCATTGGAGAAGGCTTTGAACAACCTGGGCCCATGGCAGGGAAGCTGGATTAGATGATCTCTAAGGTTACTTCCAACCTAAGCCTTTCTATGATTCTACGACTCTGTGATTCTATTATTTACATACTCCATGTAAATCAGAACACGTGAACATTTGTGAGTGATTATATCTTTGTAGTAATACTAGTGATATTGTAAAATCCAAGGTAACAGAGGATCAGCCCTTCTTTCCCTGAGAATTCACCATCACTTTTCTTTAACATCAAGGAATTACACAAGTCTCTGCCCTTAACTTTTTCAGATCTTATAAATGCTCAAATCTCCAATGGGAAAATCTAACTGAGTCAATACTTGAAAAGTGTGGTAGATTTTTCTTACTAACAAAATTATTAACATCAGCATTCACCATGTGTATTTTTTGTTGCTCTTACTGTTGCCTTGTATTTTTACAGCAGTGGTAGGAGAGTATGGGGTGATAAATGATTCTTGCTGCTACATGTATTCAGCAGCATTGCTGTAAGTCCTGTATTAGAACATGTAATATTCCTGTCAGAAGGTAGCAGAATTTGGGACACATTCTGGTTAAACTCACATGAGTCTTTGTGTATGTCTTCATTTTCCTGCGTTTTCAAACGATGGAAGTCTGCAGAGCACAGTAAGGAGATGTGGGGAGGACACCAGCAAATGGTGACATAGTTACTGATAAAGGAAGATGCTGCCACAGCAACTTTAAAGTTCTACAGAAGCTTTGTAACAAGATCGATTACTAACAGAGAAGAAAATTCAGAGAAATATTGGTTCTCCACTTCTAAGAGGGGGTTCTTGGTCTTATAATCTAGGAAATAGTACAACCAAGTAAATGCAGAAATATTAAACTGAAAATTGCAGAGACAAATGAGTTATTTGCACTTAGGAGGTAGCAAAATTTATGCCAGTCCACGCGGACTTGTCAAGAACAAATCATGTCATGCTGTTCTTGTTCTCATCTTTATATCCATGACAGGTTTACGGACCTTACACTTGTAAGGGATGAAATAGAAACTGCTGTTTTGTTTGACTTCAGTAGGACTTTTGACTGCCTTGTGTGATTTTTCACAAGCAAACTAGGGAAATATATTAAAACCAAACATATTTGGGGTATAATCCTTCTTGCAGAATTTTATTTTCAAAATAATCAATGGTTCACTGTCATACTAGAAAGATGTTTTAGGTAACATCTACTATGATCAAAGTACTATCTTGTATTTTCTTGATTACTGAGTCTAGCTGAAATGAGCATTCGTGTTGCACTTGCAAATGGGACCAACTGTTGCTGATTTGGTACCATTTGCAAGTGCAACATGAATATTCTCCACAATAGGATATTTTTAATTACAGGTCAGACAAACTCTTCTTAAAATTGACCTAAGCATGGCCAGAGTTACCTGGTAGAAAAGAATGGACCACAAAACCTGCTTAGGTCCTTTTTAATTCAATAACATGGCACCAAAAAAAGAAAAAATCTATAACAAGAAGGTAAATTATTTTCTTATTAATTCTTAATGTCATTGGAATTATTTCAAGTCCTGTCATTCATAGCTTACAAAAGACAGTATATTTATTTAATCATGCAACCTGAATATCTGTAAAATGGTAATTCCATACATGCTCACAGGGGAGTTGAAAATGTTATTCAGATAGCAAGCACATTTTTGAACCTTGCAGTCTTCGAATTGAGAAATTCTTTCATTCTTAGGATCAATGTTATCTGTTCTTTGCATAAACCCAGAGGATAAAAGAATAAATCTGTTAGGTAATTGGGAAGGAAGTTCTGAAATAGGCTGAATGTTTCAAAATAGTGTAACAGCTTACAGGCACAAGATTAGAAGTGCATCAGTGATGTTAGGTGCCACTTTTACACAGTGTGTGGGTTTTTTGTTGTTCTTTTTGATAGTCGGTTTTGGTTTTTTCAGTGTGTCTCTGTGTGAGGTTAATGCAAGACAAATCTTAACTATGACCTCTGGCTTTATATATATATATATGTAGATATATATATAAAACGTATTCAAAAAATGGCATTGAGTTGGAGATTGTTATACAAGACACATAGAACTTTCTATGTGTTAGTGAGGCTAGACATTTTGATCATCTGGATAAGTCAACAACATTCTAAAAGATATATTTTTAATGTTGTCTAAATGAATAGCAATAACTTGAGCAAGCTGGGTTACATGAGCACTAAAAAATACGTTGAAAAGACTTAAATCTACACAGAGGCAAAAATGCACTGAAATTATTAAAATAGACCATTTTAAACAGCATCTATCTCCTTGTAAGGGCAATTTTACGAAAAAGGCATTTTCCCATGATGCTGAGAATTACTGAGATATTCATAATTCCCTAGCAATTTCTATAACATCTTTTCCTTTAAAAAAGCTTTTGAAATTGAGTATCACTGTCCACATAGCCCAGATACTCACACTGACATGAAATCTCTTCAAGAAGTTCCATTCGTATTCTGAAAAGTCCTGCATCTGAGATGTAATTCTTTTTCTTCATGTCTCAAGAGCCTGAGTCTTACTTGTAGGTACTTTTATGTATTTGTAAACATCTATAGATTGTTGTTAGATTAGGTGTTCAAGAGGATGTCAACTTTGGAAGACAGTAACAATAAAGATCCTAAAATTAAGCAGGACTGGTGAGTAATCAAGAATACATGAAAAGAGAAGAAGAGCTATATATCTGAAGGGAGAGAGGAGTCAGGAGAACTCAGGTTTGTGGAGCTAAGAAGTGCTAGTGTGACACTTGAAGTAAAATATATAAAGTGATCCAAATCAGGGATTGCTCTGCACCTATTTAGTTACAGGTAAACTATTTATTCTGTGCCCCTAAAATCCCTATAGGCTTAACAGCATTTTTTAAAAGTGAGATGAATTTTAACAAGGAAAATAATATCGGTTAACTATAGGATGAAATAACTACACTTCATTCAAAAAAAAAGGTCAAGCATAGGTCTTCAGATTTATATTTTTATAAATTTCATTTTTTTGTTTTACTGTATAGGTGAGATGTGCAATCTGAGGGACTCTGGCTGGAGCTAACAGGAATTTTTCCCTTGAATTCACTGTGGTCGGTCACTTTCAAGGAAATGGTCAGATCAGCAGTTTTGGCCTGACAGAAGGATATTATGCTGCAAGAAAATAGATGAGAAAACAACTTTTAATTAACAAACATGAGTTGTTCAGAGGAATATGCTGACTGGGTGATTTTATTTTTTCCTTGCTTTGTGGAATGGAGAAGTCAAAGCAAAGTTGCTCTCATCTTAACCTTTGACCATGCCCACCTTTTAATTATGCTCGGCATAAAGAAGACGGAGTCATGAAGCAGCAGTCTGAGCCTGACAGCTTTAGCGCTCCGTCTGGGTTTAAGACTCAGTCTACAGTTCTGCCACAGCTTTCTTGTTTATTTTGTTGAGCATTTCATTCTGTAGCTTAGATGTGGGGTTTGATTTTGTTTTGTTTTGTTTTGTTTTCTTTCATGGTCTGATCAGACATTTAAAAAATTCATCCACTCCTGATCTTACCCTACAGCTAAAGAACCCCTCTTATGTCGTAGGCTTCAAACTAATAATCAACAGGGAAATAACAAGATTTGAGGTGGACTATTAAAATAAAACTGCTTGGGGCAGTGAAGTGGTGATACTAGAATTCAGATAGCCAAAGAAGGAATGAAGATAAAGACTTTTCCTAGAGAGAAGAAAAGAATCTGTATATAAACCAGGAGGATAATATGCTTGAGGAAAAGCTAAACTTTAAAAAAAATATTAAAAAATCTGGTAGACAAGAATAGCATTAATAAAAACAATGATGTATATTTCTTCCAATCACCTAAAGAAGGGGCCTCTGTGAGAGCAAAGATTTTCATTTTCCTATTATTTAGAATTGCTCAGAAATGGATAGAGTTTCAGATAACACAGCAACATGAAACATGATATTAAGAAAAGGAGCTGACTATGTTTTATTATGTACTATATGCTGCAAACTGGAACTCATCTCAGGTTGCTCACAGTAACATCCACATCTGTCTGTGAGACTGCAAAATCATGCTAAGTAATTATAGCAATTGCAAGTTCAAATTAAAGCAGCTGATATCCTTCTGTAAAATGATGTGATACCACTGACAACCTGTGAGACGCCTTTTTTTGGTTTTTATGGTTTCAGCTGTTGCTTCAGAAATGCAATGTGAAAAATCCTTTGGTAGTCTTACAGATACTCTGTCCTCTCTTAACATGAGAAAATACTTATTTTTGGACAAAAAAATATTCTAACAGAAACCAAGAAAATACATTGTCATTGAATGTAAGTTGTAAACAAACAGTGCCCTCTGTGTGGAAGAACATGGTAATTTGTCCATCAGGTAGGGTGTCTCTAATGTCAGGAATGCTTTTTTATTTGTGGTGCATTAACTGTAAGCAGAGGTTAGTGGTTGTGCACTTGTTATAAACTAAAGGTATGACAGCTTGAACAATGCTGTCAATTAGATATTGACAACTGACATTGGGTTACAGAGAATTAGTTGAGAAACACTCTCCATGTCACTGGAATTCTTTCTGCAGATTGTTTATGCTAAAGTAAACTACCTGAAAAGGAGTGAACATTGTTTTTTCGAGTTTAGCTCCCAGTGCTGATGACATTACTTCAATACACTGGGAATGAAATCTTTCTCAGCTGAAACCAATCACAAAACTTCCATAGATTTTAACAATAGCAAAATTTCAGCCAGCATGATAAAAAAAATGACATTAATCCCCCAGAGTATTTATTTTTTTGTTTACTGTTGGGTTACCAAAGAGGTATATATGGGTTAAATAAAAATAGCAAAAGAGATACAGCAGTTACTGTGGTACTAAATGTACCAGGATAATAGAGAACAAGACAGTAAAAACAAAACAGAAGGTGGCAGAAAGCAAGAAAAGAGTATTGAATGGGTGGTTGTGAGGGAGAAATACTGTAAGTATGCCACGAGTAATACTTGTTCAACTCTGACATGTATAAGTGGGGAACGATCTAAGAAATATTTTGGAACTGGAAGGATAAATATCTGCACATTCAGCTAACAAACTACATTTCAAAGCTGAATCTCGTGTTCTTTATAGATCACAGAAAAATGCAGATGAATAATACAAATTGACAAACGAGTTATATTTGAACAAAAAAGTATTTCAAGGATAGTAGTCACTGTATTCCTGGTCTGCTGTACAACATTTTAACTATTTTAGATACTTTTTTATTAATATTAACATAACTTCAAAAATGGTGATACAGATTAACAGTAACATCTTCAGTTTGATATAAGGTCTTGTGTCCTACAGGCTGGACAAAAATTTATGCAACTATTTATTAACATTTACTTGGAAAAATATCTCTTTCAAGTTTTAGTTGACAATCGCATATTAGCAATAGTAATGAAGTTCATATTCCTGGAATAATATTTGGCTTACACCTGAAAGATGTATACCATTCTTCTACAAAATATAGCGTACATTTTGATCTCTTCAAGGATGTATGTGCTGGAGCGGGTGCAGAGAAGGGCAACAAGACTTGTGAGAGGTCTGGAAAAGATGCCCTATGAAGAGCGGCTGAGGGAACTGGGTTTGTTTAGTCTGGAGAAGAGGAGGCTGAGAGGAGACCTTATTGCCCTCTACAACTACCTAAAAGGAGGCTGTAGTGAGGCTGGTGCTGGTCTCTTCTCTCTAATTACTAATGACAGGACAAGGGGAAATGGCCTCAAGTTGCGTCAGGGTAAGTTTAGATTGGATATTCGGGGGAAGTTCTTTACTGAACGAGCGGTGAGGCACTGGAACAGGCTGCCCAGGGAGGTGGTGGAGTCACCAACCCTGGAGGTGTTTAAAAAAAAAGTAGATCTAGCACTTGAGGCTGTGGTGTAGTGGTTAGGTATGCTGGGATGAAGGTTGGACTAGATGATCTTCAGAGGTCCCTTCCAACCCCTAATATTCTGTGATTCTGTGTGATTCTGTGATAAGAAGACGAAGATCCATAGTGCTGTTGTAGCTATTTTAGATTTCATGATGATTTTATAGTCCTTTAATGTCGTTACATCATCCCTACTAGTCAATGCAGACATGATTACTTCATATAGAAAAGAAGACAAGTTCCAGAAGACAAGTTCATCTGTGAAGTTTCTCCATAATAAGTAATAAGTAATATTACTTATTAAGTAATAAGTAATGGATAGAAGCTTGAAATCCTTTAATATAACAGGTGATAGCAGATCATTTCTTATTTTCATCACCTAAGAAAACCTGATGGGTAAATATGCTCTTTTTCCACATATACTTTGTCCATTTTGAGGAAAAAGCATCAGGGAAGAGCAATGCACATACTCTGAAATTCATGTAAGAATTTTTAAGAGATATTATTCTTATGTCGTTGGAAGTATATCTTCCTTGCTTCATTTCATTTCAACATAAGAAAATATTTTGCAGCCACACCTTTTTACTTACAGTTTTTTACTGCTGGTAAGATTGAAAAAAAAAAAGGAATGGATGAAGGAGGAAAAGTAAATAAATTTTTAAAAAAATTTAAGTAATTCCAAGTATGTGCCATCATCTCTTAGAAAATCTTCCCAAATTCAATATCTTTAACTGCAGTGTCATCATTGTTTTACAAAAAGTCCTTATTATTGTAGATTTAGTGGGGGTCTTTAGGTAGGAAACTGTTTCAAAGGATGTCCAGCTGTGCAGTGAAAACATAGATTTTTCATTGTTAGTTACTATATCCTATTAAGGACAATAAATCAGGATGTAAAATGTTCACAAAAAAGTCAATATATATAAAAATCTCTAGGATATCTATTGACTGGAGTTTGTAACATTAATATACAGAAAAGGATGTATATGAATGTGCGAAAGACGTATGGTGTAAAATCTGAGAGCTGTTTAAGTTACAAAGAATTTAAAAGACCATATAAAATTCAAAGCAAGGCCTAATGTTGTACAATCATGATGTATTTGTGAAATCAATTAACCCTTTACATCTTGTTAATCCCAATTAAAATTAAATATTCCTTATGATTATTAAATGACTGCTTTAATGTTCTCATTCTACTAAAATAAAGCAATAACTTCCCCTTATTAATTCACTTATCAGCAAAGAAGCGTACAACACCAATAAGACGTCATATTCAGACCTTAATATTATCTACATTATTTAGGTATCATATTTCAATATTTAAGCAAACATAACCAAAAAAATAAAATTAGACCTTTGGCTTCCTGGGGCTCAAAATACCTCAGAATGGAAACTCAGCAGGCAAAATAACTGTTTCACACCTTTAATTATGCTGTTTGAGTATTCTAAAGTGTTACTTCCTTATTTTCAATGTTGGTGTTTTTCATGGCAGATTAGGGACTAATTTACTAGTTAATCAAAACCATTGACATCTAGTAATGAGAGTGTCTTCTGCTTCAGTCTGCAGAAACAGCACATTGCCAAACTTTCTTTTGTACTTTATTTCACATTACTGAGTCTTCCTCATTGGATCCAGACCAAAGTGCTTGGAAATCATCCAAGATGTGCCAAAACTTCCCATTTTGAGTGTATTGCAAAGAAAGTCAGCATTAACAGTTGTAGAAAATTTACCTCTCCTTGAAATTTTCTTATCTTCACACTGGAGTGTCAAAAAAGCTATTTACATGACTAGAATGTAGAATTGAAGGAAAGAATGTCCTCTCCTGCTGTATGTACTTGCATCGTATTATTCTTGGCTATACTGGCAAAATCGTCTACAGCTCTGCTGGATCAAGGCCCTTCCCTTCCCAGGTCAATCTATGCAGAAGGTAGATCTGGCCCTGTTACAGGAATGGGCAGAAGCAGAATTCTGTACGCCTGAAGAAATTTGTTCTCCAGGAGGGTTTTTCATGCCACTTGTAAAGACCAAAAATATGGTCGACCATTCTGCAGGATTTTCACTTTATCTGGGTCCTGTTTCATGCTTTAAGATACTGTCTCTTCCTTCACAATTTATACTTCTATAAGGAAGATTAGATAATCAATAAGTAAAACACTGGGTCTGGATTTGTGGTGTGGTCTGATGTTGTTTCAGGCATGTGAATTTACAGTGCAGAAGTTGCTCCATGGTAACCATGTGCATGTTGTAAATCCTTTGTAAATATGAGAAAACTAGATTGCTTTATAGTAGAGATCAATATAATTTTTATTTCTATTGTGAGGCAGAAATATGGAGAGTTGCCAAGAAATAACTTGTATTTACTTAGCCTGTGCACCAGTTTATATCACAATAGGTAGATAATTTAGTTCATTGCAGTGGTACCTGAAGTTTCACACTCATATACTATTGCATCCTTTTCTCCATAATATCCAAATGAAAATGCTTAGAAGGGAAGAGTTTTGTCTTCAGTTTAGAACCCTCTCTACATCACACTGAATTATGAGGGTTTAACGGCAACCTAAGCCTGTCCTAGTCTAGATTTAGGATATTGCTGTCCATCTCATTTCCTGAAACAGGGTAACATGGGAACCTTGCTCAGACTTTAGTCCATCACTACTTCTTTCCACAACTGCACTCTGTTTCTAAGAAAAATGTTGGCCAAATGTGTCTGCTAACAGATTAGACACTACGAGAAAGGCAATTTAAAATGAACAAGAGGTTGTTGGTTCATTTCCTAAGAGATTATGCTCCACCTTCCTTTAGACTAGGCTCCTGCAGCTGTCCTTCAGAGTGCTGCTCTGAGAGTCACAAGCTCCCAGTCACAATCTTCAGAAATATGGCAATCGTCTGATGTTTAATTATAAAAGAAATACATTTTATGTAAAATGAGTAGCTGCCTATACATCTTTTTTCTTCCCCTGATTACAACTGCAGTATTAAAGATAATTTTGCTTTCAGTTCACTTCTAGTTTTTCTCAATTTTGACTTTTATTATTAAAGAAGGGGAAGTTATGATTTAAAATTTACAGTATGAAAAGCTAATTGATGCCATAAGGATTTTCAGTATTGCTTTTCTCTCACAAAATACTACTAAACAAGGATTTCTAATTACCAGTACAATTAGTTATCTGAAGCTGGACATCACAATTTGGTCAGCAGGGAAATCTGCCAATATAATTTTGATATTGTAACTTCACTTCAATAGACACACTCTGGGATTGGCTTAATTTTATTTCAGTTTATTGTTCATAATTTCATCTCCATAGACTTGCAATGATATTGTTTTTTCTTGACATTCTAACATAATCTGCACATATCTGCATAAAATATCAGGCACTGGTTGAGAGTCTTTGGCAATAATTGCACATGTTCTGAAGTAATATCTAATCTCAAAATGTCTACAAAGTTTACTTCAAGGATGACTTAAAATTTCTGGGCCTTTAACTGGTAGCTCCTGGGATCAAAAACTTCAGCTGAACTTAGATTTTTAAAATATTTTGTATACCATCTATGCAATCTTTACAGAAGTTATTAGCTGTTATCAGTTATAATGCCTAGCTGTCTCCAAATAGGTTAATTAAGCCATAATGCTCTGAATATAACTCTTCAAACTGATAGCTTAAATAATAACCATATGCATATCTGAATGCAAATTTTCTTCTTTAGTTTTGCTGTTGCTGGGACTTTTCTCAGGAACAGGAAGTGTTTATACGTTTTATCTTCTAGTTAGATCCATCCCTTCTTGCCCCAATAAGATTTCCTTGAATCTTTATGGAGGCAGTACTTACCAAGAAAATTATGCTGGATCTTCAAGGAAAACAAACAATATTGTGGAGCATTACTTCTATACCTGGACTGATGCATGAATTTGCTGAATCAAAATAAAAGTTTTTCAGAGTCGCATCTTGTAACTACAAGTTATGGCTATGAATCCATGTGGCAATATATTCTACATTTTTACATTTGAGGTGCTGTGATGAAACTGGGACCAGTTGCTCTAAATGAGCAGTAGCACAAGCTTTGTAGCTCTGTCAGTTCATTAAATATTGGCACTGCAATAGAGGTGAGCAGATATTTTGGTTCTTTTACTAACTCGGGTTGAAACAATTTGAGGAAGTGGAAAATACAATCACAGGAAACCTGGTACCAGAGCTGACCTCGATTTGGAGATCATCTTGGATATCCAAATTACCAGTAATAGAATGAAGTAAGGGTTTGGAAGTGAAAATTCGTAATAAGTTGGTACTTACAGGTGACTAATCAGATCAACATCTGGAGTAGCTTCACATAAGTGGCCAATTTCAGGCAGGGTGGTAATACCTCAGAGGGGAGCCAGATTTTGAACTTAGGGCAGAATCTTTGAGCTTCACTCCAGGAATATTAAATGAGAACATTTCTTCTCTTTTTTTTCAGACTGTCAAGACTAAAGTCTACAATTTTACATCTCTTAATAAGATCAGAGTCTCTGAAATACCTTTGTTTTCCTGTGTCTGTACTCATTTCCTGGAAAAAAAAATACAGACTTCTGTCTGTTTCTCACTGTTTCTTCTTTTTAAATACATATTTATTTATATAAATATAAGCATATACAATAAGTAAAGATATGTGCACATGTCATGGTATCATCCTCTTCTTGTTTTCAGTCAAAAAGTGAAGGAATTCAGGTGTCTGACTTAGATTACTTTCTCCATGTTAGATAGTTAGTTATACCAGGGATATTCAACTCAATTGTAACCTGAAATTGATGATTTTCATGTAAAAAAAGGACCTGAGAATTAAATGTCTTTTTGTTGACTGTCACATCATAAGAAAATCTAGTGCCATGAAATTTCTTTGTAAGGAGACAGAGAACATGAAAACAGCTGAAAGACTGAAAAAAAAGGCATTGTAAACATATTAAGGAGTTCTGATAAGACAGAGACCAAATTTGTCATTTTTTCATCCTAGAAAACTTTGCCTTTCATCTACCTCAGTATGGATTTAAATTGCCTTCAAAGAAAGGTTTTAAGAAGCATCAGCCCAGGTCACCTTCCTTTACTCCCAGCTGCGGTAACTCAAAATTTTTGCTGACACCATTACATTAAACAAGTAGGAGGTGAAATTCCACAATGAAAGACAGACTTGTGATGAAATGCGAAAAGGAAATGTCTGTACTGGTGTGACCTCCCTGGCCAAATAGCTGTTTATAGGCAAGATAAGAATGAAAATTAAAATGGAAGAAACCACCACATCTGAAGGAGACTTAAAGTTTATACTTAATTAGTTTCACCATTCCATGGGCAAATTCTGAAAAGAGGAAATAGTCTTAAGGGTAAAACATGCTATTTCAAGCATCTAGTTAACTGATTTCTGTCTTCAATAATCTTCCAGCACCTTCAGAGAAGATATATTTTTTCACTTTCATACTGCAAAACCTTAAACTAAGCTAGATTTATCTGGGCCAAACACAATCCTATTGATCTATATTTGTGAAGATTCTGCTCTATGGTCAGTGTTTCTAGCTATTAGTAATGTAAATAAAAAAATCACTAAAACGCTAAAGAAAGAATAGTCCTGTTTTTCTTGATCTTTTCTCTCCCCTTTGTGTTTTTTGATTTTTTTGGTGGTTATTTTGTGGTTTGTTGGGTTTTTTTTGTTGGCTGGGGTTTTTTTATGATTGGTCTAAGGCACTTTCAAGCTTCAGTCCCACGTTATTAATAATGTTCCTGCAAGTTAACTGGTCAAATGCTGCTTGTAAGCACGAACCCTTTCATCATCAGGTAGGTAACACTGCAGCTGCATGTGGACTGGTTATTGCATTTTACAGATTTTGAGCAGAAAATTACAATTATACAGTTAATTCAGGACACTTTTCTTGTAGAAAATTTTACTGGGTAAGCTGTTTTGAGGAATAATACATTATTAATATTCTGTGTTTGGTGCTGTAAGCCTGAATGTCTGTAGATAGGCTTTGACTGTTATAAACATCTAGGAAATGCTTAACTTCAGAATCTGATTTTCTGCCAAGCTACTGCTATGATCATCTGTGCTGGCCGTTAACTGTTTAAAAACCCTGTTGGTAGTTTTGGGGGGGTTTTCTGACAGCATTTCTGCAAGACAAGTTCACGTGCAAGTGTCTAAACACCTGTTTTCAGATTAGTTCATGCACTACATATATGCAGATAATTTTCATCATGGCATAAGAAAATCCATGATGAAACTTGTTGGTTTTCTTTTTCTGTGTGAAGATGTAGAATCCAAACCTACTGGACAGAGCCTTTCATTTTTGTTGATTTATTCATAATATTTTTTTCTTAACCTCGTGCATGATGACAACATGTACCTACTAGGCCTTTTCCCAGCTCTGATGACAAATTGTACAGCAGCTCATGATGTTGCAAAACTGATTAACCACAAGTATGTTGGTTTTCTTTTTTTTTTTTCGTGAAGTTAAATAACCCAGAAGTTAATTTGGTCAAGCTATCCTACACAAACATTATCAAGAATGCAAAATGTCACACATGAAAATTAGGAAAAGTAAAAATTAAGATGAGATGTTTAAATATAATTTAGTCACCTTTATACCTATAATATAATTCAAATTTAATAGAAGTTCTATCTTGTTCCTGAAGCTGGAGTGGATTTGCCAATGGACAGAAAGATGTGTAAAAAGAACAATAGGAAGAGATCCTCTTTGTCTATCATGGTTTTCCTGTGTGACACTAAGGTAGATCCTAAACTCCCCTTCCTCAGTTTACATGAGAACCTGCAGGCTCAGCCTCAGGACTGCTCCTCATTTACAGCTACAGCCCATGCTGAGTGCAGAAGCATCTGGTTAAGCAGATCCAGAAGGAAAAAAACGTAATATTCTCCTAAATTGTGCCTAAATTTCAGGAACTTTGGAACTACAAACAAGCCTCTCAGCAGAAATTGCTAGGTGAAATCCTGGAGACAGCTCAACAATCTGTCAGCAGAACATGCTTGGTCTCTTGTAGCTCAAGTATTTCTTATGCACTTGCCCATCAGGTCTGCTTTTCCTGGTAACTGTTTTTCACACTTGTCCTCACTTATCTATGTTTATCATAGTCTCACCATTTTTGGTTGGTTTTATGACTAGCAAACCATACTAGAAGTGGATATTAGTCATCACTTACACTCTGGGTTGCATATGAGCAGTTATACTAGTCTTACATTTATATACAGTCTTATTATTTTTATCTTACCTGGTTTCATTATTTCTCAGGTATGATCATCTCAGCATAAGACAAAGATGTTGAGGACTATATGTTTTCCAGACATCTATCCATTCAAATATATTCAAATTTGAAGGATTTGATTTAAAACATGTTGAAATCATTGGAATTTTTTTCATGTTTTCCTTTCTTTTAACCAGCATTCCAAAGAGTAAACCTTATAATTACTGACGGACTTCCATTTGCATAATATCTATAAATTTTTTTCCTCACATGGAGAGTAACAAACAGTTTTCAAATAAATGTATAGAACTTGGCCATTGTCATGTACATAGGCAATCACATTAATCTTTAATATATTTTCTTCATTAGTGTAAGATTACATGTATTTAGGTGTGGTTTATATTCCTCATGACTAATATCCAGGAAAAGACAACTGAAGATTTCCAGTTTACCTTTCAGTATGAAAGAGATACTTTTTGAAACCTAACACTTCTAAATAGTCAAAAGCTACAGATAAGGGAGATTTCCACTGTTGGAAAAGCAATTTAATTTTAGTAATGCTTGCACCTCTGAGTAACTATTTCTTAATAGCACTATCTAAATCATTTAAAAAGGAAAGATTTTCTGACAGATATGTGAAAAGCTGGTTTGCAGAGCTTAAAAGGGGTGTATATCAGTCATATTGTAATAGACAATACTATTTTTATAATCCGAGACCGTATACACAGTACCTCATCACATAAATCTATTTTTTCTATAACGTCTCTTCTCCCCAAAATAAATGCATATGAAAGCTAAATTCATTTATATTAATGATTTCCTGATCTTTTTTCTTTTTATTTTTTACAGAGAAACCATAGATATGCAGTTTCTATATAGAGTAATATACTGTTTTTAAAAATATATTAATATTTTGAGTAGTTTAATTTCCATATTTAAGTCTTTAATTTATTCATTTATACACACATAAACATAACTTTTCATACTCATATTGGTACAATGACAGTATTTCTTTTCTTAATAAAGAAGATATGGTTTATTGTCTCTTCTGCCTTAGTCTTTTTCAGAGTGACTTTTACCTACATCATTTCTGACAAGGCTTTACTGTACTGTCAAGATGGAGGGCCTGAAATAGAAGACATTATTTTAGTCTGGGAACCCAATTTTAACACCTGCACATCTTCCATATTCCCTGTCCTTTTTGCTTAGTAGAGGATTGCAAACAGTATTGGTGGTAAGATAGAACCAGAGATGTAATCTAGCCAGGCTGGGTCAGTGAATCTCATCAGATTGTCCTTACTGCAGATAAGTTTTGCCTTATTTGCCAAGCTCAATTTATCCTAGTTTGAGTGAATAATCTGATTTTCAATGAACTGTTCAAAAAAAAACCCACCAAAAAAACCTGGGAAAATCAAAGCAAAATTAGAACTTTCTGCTCAATGGGTTGGTAGTTGTTTTTCAGATACTTATTTCTGTAGATCACTTTCTCCGTTGACAATTGTCCCACAACGTTTCTGCAGAGCCAAATGTCCAAATCAGGTGTTGAGTTTAACAGAGAGTACCAGACTGAAAGACTTACTCTAAAAATGCAAAGTTTCTGTAAATGCAGATATCTCTGAAAAATCATTTGGTATTTTATTGACCTGGAACACTTAATTCATTAATGGTTTAATTGTTATCTTTTTTTAATTATAAGCTTCTTTTCTCTTCTTTTACATATAGCAAAATTAAAGATGGGTAGGTAAATATTGGAAAATTGAAAAGAAAGTGATGTAGAGAAATGTCAAAAATTTATTTAAAACCAGTGTGAGTCAAACAAGGGGAAAAGCACAGGACATTTAGAAAGAAAAGGTCAACAGAGACAGACTTTTTTATTAAAGTCAGCACTGCAACAAGAAACCTAGAGTCTTGATTCATGGAAATACTCAGGTACCTCTGTAATCCTTGTTGATGAAGAATATCCGAGTTTACAGGAATAATAAATAAAAAGCTGTTAGAAATTCCTCTCCAAACTCTTCTTCCCCTCAAAAAAACCCCAGTCATTAAAATAAGAAGTCTAACTGTCATGAAATATTTTCAGAAATGTATTATGCCCTTTCAATTGTTAGAGGTAAGGACTGAAACTTTAATTTTTGCTTTCCTCTTTTGTGATATGTTTTCCTTCTTCATACTCACCACCTTTATAAGTGTATAACATCCATTTAGAACTTTTGGACAAAAAACTAAGAAGGATTTAAAGCAACTTTTAATGGCTCTAATTTAGCAGAAGAAAAGACAAATTTATATAGGCAGAAGTAACTTCCACTATCAGTCTATAAACTGTAAAACTCAACTAAATTCTTCAGAGACTTGTATTGTGTAGCTCTCTTTTTTGTATGTTAAATTAAACTGCATTTAATTAAACACCAGTATTGGACTATTAATTTATTTTATCTTCTAACTAAATCTGTAGTGTTTTATTTAAAACCTCTCTGCAGAATATGTATATTATTCCATATTTTTAAAATTAGTTTTTAAAGCTACTGAGTGTATGTAAAAAATGTCTTTGCATAATTTATTTCATATTCATATCAAACTCAGACAGGGTTTCTTTTACAAAGAAAACAAACCACTTGTTATTTTTTGAAATTATTTAAAAACTTGATTAGGGCAAAATTAATCCTACTACATAGAGTTATCCAAATTTCTATTACAACAAAATTGTTCTATATATTGAAGATATTTTGCCCCCTCTAACGCAAGTTAATCAAGGACTACAGTTTTTAAATATCCCTTTGGGAAACATCTGAAAGAAGTTCTTCGTTATGAAGTTCTTTGATAAGAACTTTCTTCACGAAAAGCCTAAAATTTTTTATATGTTATAAATTTTATTATTCTTCCAGTTCTTTTTAGCTTCAAAATCTCTGGTCTGCTTGAAATAATTATCTTCTTCTTTTACAATAAAAATCTAATCTTAAGTTTGTTAGAGTCATAGAAAGCTATTTCTCTGAACAAGAAATTTTAGATTGGAGCTTAACATGTTTCTAATATTTGTGTATAAGTCTCAGTTTGAGATTCTAGTGACATGTAGAAAAACAAGTAGGAAAGTAGGAAAGTAGGAAAACAAAACAACCTCAGCCTTAACTTATCCTTCATCAAGAAGTCAGAACTGATTAATGATGGTTTCTAAACAAGCATAACTTGTAAAAAAACCCCACGTGCTAAACATTATATAAACAATATAGGAATATGTGTCACTAAAATATATACATTAATCTATATAGATAAAGCAATAGAAAAAAAATAGTGGAACTGAATCCTGTTAGTGAACTGATGGAGTTAGGTTTCATGGAACAGACACATTAATCATTTTCAGTGTTATCAAAAAGAATTGGAACTCTATCGTTCAAATCTAAACAGCTAATAAAAGTAGTTTTGCATGTAATTTGTTTTTTAGGCTTTATTTGTCCAAAGAAATTTCAGTACCTATAGGTCTGAGTGTTTGTGATTAATATATATTGAAGTTTAAGAGACAATGCTTAAAATGTCAAATGTCTTAGCATATTTATAGGTCTTCAAGTTTTACTTCACGAAGTCATGTAGTGAACTTATACAGTTTTATTTATAGAAATAATCTCATTTGGATTCTGAAAGTAAAACAATACATATGTTTGACATTTGCAGAAGCTGAGCCTTGAGCAGTGACTAAGGTCCAATATAAAAAAATAACCAATTTAAATTAATTTGAATCATAAAACCTTCAAATCAATTTTGGACTCTGGGAAAAAATGGTCTAATTTTCAGAGCTGTTGATTTTTCGAAGTGGTTTTTGATTTTAACATCTATGAAAACCAGTAGGTATAAACCTTCTTTGTTGGTTTGGATTTTGATTATTTCCTAGGGCCAAACATGATACATGTTTGTTTTCTCTCATTCTCATGAGTACAGTAACTTTAGAATATCTTTAGAGTTATGAAGTGAAGGCAGAGTCTAGAAATCAGAAAAAAGGTGTTCTTATCTAAAAATTTCACAGTATTTTCACTACTTTCTGTCAATCCTTTCTCTGACCAATTGAAGCACACACAATTCTTATCTATTATTAAAGATAAGCTGCTGTGTTACAACATATACTTCACTAATTTGAATTAGGAGACATTAACAACAAAAAACTGCATATTGATCCCGATGTGATCTGTCTCTCTGTTTCATTGTTATGCTTTTGCAGCACAGACCAGAAGAATTTCAACAGCTGATTAAAACAGAGCTCATCATTCAAAAATCCATTTTGTTTCACATTTAAATAGTGATTAGAAGAAGAGCTTTACTAGATTTACATAGAATGAAGTAGTGCTGTATTGGACATTTCTGAGACTAATAAAAATTAAAGTCTGACTATTTCTTAGATTTTTCTTTAAACTTCCCTTTATATATAACTGATGGAGGTGAGAAGGAACCCACAAAAACCTCCACAAAAAAAAAACAAATCAAAACAAACAAACAAAAAAACCCCAAACATCCTCCAAAGTAGAATGAATAATGTCTTTCGTTCAAGTCCTCTTACCAGGGTCAATTAAAGAAATACAAAATTAAAGAGACCACAATAATGAAAGAATATCATCACCAGTGCTGTGGTGCCCTTAACTAGTATTCTGTGTAAGATAATGATAATATTAAGCTATCACATGGTCAGTTCTAGAAGGAATTTTGCTTGATGGAAACAATAAAAACCTGAGAAGGTCAGGAAAATCAGAGACTACTTTGTCAGTTAGAAGTCTCTGATCACTGAGTGGGAGGAACTCAGTGAAAAAGTAATCCATAGGGAAATAAAGACTGAGAACAGATAATTCTGACGGCATATAAATAGACTCATTCCACTGAGATCACTAAACAATGTCCAGATAAGTATTTTTCTGCATAAATCCTAACAAAAGCACAAGAGCTTTAATAAAGTGCATGGGTCATCAACAGGTATCTATAATGAATCATTCTTTGGCTTCAGGGGCAATAAGTATATATTCAGTTTATTTTTTCCCTTCAAGTGATCACAGT